>NC_081788.1:3612822-3845322 GCF_963082965.1 Carassius carassius
CACACCCACACATGATCATTTGTTCCACCTGCCGCTTTAAATGAGGCTGTATTGTGGTTTTTCACAGAAATGCCATTCTTTCCTAAAGCTGGTTTGTGCCAGTAACTTTAAAGCATGTCTTACAATAAATGATTTACTGACACAAAAGGTCTTTTCAGGAGAGAAAAAGAGGATTACGCCAGATCTCTGATAGTTGATATACTGTATATAATTTTGTGGTCTTAACATGGTCCGAGTCGTCCTGTGAGTCTGTGTGGTTTCATTGGCCACTGGGTGAAGACTACAAGTCTGACAATGAAAACATAAATGGCACACTTCTCCTCAAGCCACATGACCCGAGGTGCATTTAAGCACAAGTGGGGTGGAACAGGTTGCGTGCTAAAGACTAATTGTTTAAATAACTAACTTTATGTTTGAGAACTGGTAATACTTGCCCAAGCAAGCACCTCTAACAGAACTATCACATTCTAAACGCTCAGACTACCATTGACTAGTTAAGGCAGTGTTTTCTTCGTCTTGGTCCTTAAAGAGTTATTGGTTTGTTACATAATTCTTGATGTCACATTTAAAGGTTCTCTCTCTCTCTCTCCCCACAGATTAGTGTTTTTTTTTTTTAATTTGATAAAGTTCATGATGTCAATCCATCAGTTGTGCTCAAGCAATAAGAGGGTTTCCTTGTAATGTGTTCAGATCACTTCTACATGTCACTATGCATTTGAAAAAAAAAAAAAAAAAAAAAAATGTCTGATACTCCACAAGTCACATTGTTTCTGTTTTTTTTTTTTTTTTGCTTTGCAGGCCATCTTTGAAATCCTGACGTCAGAATATTCCTACCTTCACAGTTTAAGCATCCTGGTGTCTCATTTTAAAGACAGTGCAGATTTGAAGAAGACCATGACAACAACCGAGCACCATCACCTGTTCTCCAACATCTCTGTCATCCAGGACGTCAGCAAACGGTACTAACAATCACTCCTGCTCTACATTTTAATACGTGCATTTTAAACCGCACAAAGATCCTCTTTTGTTAGAAATTCTAATAAGGATCATGATATGCCATTCATTAAAAAAAAAGAAATCTAGAAAATATATTTTAGTGGGTTTTCAGAAGTATATTTTCACACCATATAAAGTTAATGAAAGAAAAGTATTAGTTATGCACATTTCTGTTGAAACTGAAACTAAATATATTATTAACAACTTGAGGTTATGCATGAAAGGACAGAACTCTGTGAAAGTGTGATCCAATTGTTTTTTAAAGAATTTTTTAAGCTTTCTGTGCATATGCAGAATGTATCAAATCATTATCAATGCTATTTTTTTTAAGCATGAGGTGGTCACACAAGACTTTGAGCATGCAACATTTTTTTTTTTTGTGGACCATGTTGCAGCTCCAACTGGCCAGGGTTGCCATGTCTGCATAACAAGACTACCCCAATCACATTCACAAAACCGGCTGTCAAAATCGCTCCAAAATCTCACATTAACAAAACAACCTGGCAACAGAATCAAAGAAGCCCAGATCTGCAGGACTTGGCAACACTGCTCCAAGTGCAGTTATTTACTCCGTACTTTGGTGCCTGATGTGTGCTAATCTATATCGTGCATGACAGCTGTTGATACAAAAACTACTGTGTCATATGGTGTATCATTAATAGTGGAATTACGGGTCCATCTCCTTTCTGAGCCAGATTTAATATGAAATTAAAAAGCTGGATGCAAGATCACACATGAGCTTTCAGCAGATGACTACAGTATCTGCACGGCTTGACGTGTTCAGACTCGCTGGTCAAACTGGTTTAGCAGCTTGCCGCTGCCTGGATTCATGTTTCTCAAAACAGGGGCTTTCACACATTTACAATGACACTTTATACCTGTTTCTCAGAAGCTGTGAATTGCGTGGTTCTTCTGGAGAACCTAAGTGGTGTGGCTCGAAAATCGTCTGAAGTATAGTGGCTCTGATATATGCTGAAGCTTTCAGAGCATGTTGTGTCATGCAGTTTGGTCTGGTTATGAAGCAAGCACACTCAATGAGCGGCAGTGTGGGAGTGAGGCTGGGAAATAAAGTCTCCAACGGTTCTGTTTGATAGGAACTTATGGAGAAAGTCTCTCGCATATAGCTGGGGTTAAAACTAATCTTTGTATTTGTGTATTTGCCATACTGAAAAAAGGCAAGTCATTTGTGAAAATGTGATGTTAAAGTTGACCAGCGGTCCATTCTTCTCAAACTAAGGTGAACAGATTTCTGAAATGGAAACCAGAGACATTTTCTAGAGTTCAAGATTTCATTGAAATCACCAAAAAGTACAGTAACAGTGGGTCACGGTCCAGAATTTAGAGAAATGATGCATGTATAATTTTATTTTAAAATGCTGTTAAACTTTTAAATAAAGTGTGAGCAGCAGAGAGTTAGGTGAGGGTTTTGCGCCCCCTGGTGATCTGGTGCTGTTCACATCCTGGTACAGGGATCTGAGCTCTAACCCTAATCAAACACACTGAAGCATGCTAATCAATGTCTTCAGGTTCATTAGAAAATCACAGGTAGGTGGTTGGAGCTCCAGGGCAAGATTTGAGGAGCCCTGTCCTAGTATTTCCTTTTGGCAGCTGCCTAAAAGAAATAATCAAATACATTTGCACTGCATTGATCATTTACCATATTTAGACATTGTTTGCGACAGAGAATTTCATTAATAACCACATATGCTCTCTAATGTTTCTTAGGTTTTTTGAGGATCTGGACATGCGTCACCAAGTTCACCCTGTGATCCGGGACATCAGTGATATAGTGAATAAATATGCGACTCAACATTTCGAGCCATATATTGTGTACTGCTCCAATGAGACCTTCCAGCAGAGAACGCTCCAGAAACTCCTGTGAGCACTGAAGCCCATCTAAAATAATGAACGCGTCCTTACAAAGCCATGAGTGACTTGTGGTTCGTCTCTGTGTTTTAGGTCAAGTAACAGTGCCTTTCGAGAAACTCTGAAGGAGATTGAAGGCAGTGAAGCGTGTGGAGGTTTGCCCATGATCTCCTTCCTCATCTTACCAATGCAGAGAATCACTCGTCTGCCTCTTCTTTTAGATGTAAGAGACACAATCCTCCTGTTAAGCACAGATTTAAATTGGGCATCAAAGTCAGTTCCACCTCTGCTCCAGTGCTGCCTTTAAATTCTTCTCAGAGTTTGGGAATATAGCTAGTGTAAACTACCAGAAGTTTGGAAATTTAATTTTATTTAAAATTTTATTTAATATTTAATTCATTTAAATTTATTAAATTTTATTTAATTTTATTTAATTTTAAATGCATTTAATTTAGTTTTATTTATTTTTTTATTTTTTTAAAGTATTTTATGCTCATTGAAGCTACATTTTATTTATTTGTTTATTTGATCCTCATTCTAATATGCTGATTTGCAGCTCAATTATTATTGATGCCCAATTATTAATAATTGTTTTTATGAACAATATTGAAAAGGCTACAATAAATAAATACTGTTCATTTAACCTTATATTCATCTGAGAATCCTGAAAAAAAAATCAGTTTCCACAGAAATAACGTTTTCAAAAATGTTAATAATATAAACCAATTACTAAAAATTAAAAACCAGTAATAAGTGATAATAAAAAAAGCACCAAAACTGAGCAGCAAATCAGCATATTAGAAAGATTACTGAAGGATCATGTGACTGCAGTTATGGCTGATGAAAATAGAAGAAACACTTTAAAGTGTTATGTTTTCACTGTATTTTGGATCAAATAAATGCACACTTGAAAGCAGACTTCTTTCAAAAAAATTTTTTTTTAAATATATATATTATTCAAAAATGTAGAATGGTAGTGTATCTGAAGAAATGGTAAAAAAATAAAAAAAACATTGTGGAAATTGTCACTTTACGTTAGCATGATTTTATGAATGGGTTTTTCTGCTGATGTTTTATAAATGTCACTGCAGAGAATGATTTTGTTAAAGCTAGTTTTAGACTCGTTAAATATTTTTGCATTGCAAGCATTATTGCATAATAACTATACAGTCAACATTCATAATTACAACTTAAACTGTATTAACAAAAATAAATGCAAAAGTACTAGGAGCATCAGCTTGTGTTGGCATCAGGTTAATAGTGGATATCGAAGTGAAATATAAAGATTTTGTAATATGCAAGTGAATCTGAGGCTGGACTGGTAATTACAGTGATGTGTGTGCGCGCTCATCTTAGATGCACATGACTGCATGACATCTTTCCTGTAATTTTCCAGTGAACCTAAAGATGTTGACTTGCTGGTTCACATGTGTGTTTGCTTCTAAACCGGTAGATCTTGCACTGAAACATTAGAACTTGTACTGAAACTGTGTTTTATATTTTGTCTTTCCACATCGACACAGACCATCTGTCAGAAGACCCCTAAAGAGAGCGCTGAATACTTTGCTGCCTGTTGGGCTTTCAAAGCTATCAGTAAGGTACACTGCTACTCACTGTACATCATAAAACTACACCTTCTCAAAACTAGTTGATCTTTGAGTAGATTAGTAACAAAGTGTTTAGTGGTGCACAGAGGTTAAAGGGTTAGTAGCCCAATTTGCATAATTATGTAATTAATAACTCACCCTCATGTCGTTCCAAACCCGCGAGACCTCCGTTCATCTTCGGGACACAGTTTAAGATATTTTAGATTTAGTCCGAGAGCTCTCAGTCCCTCCATTGAAGCTGTGTGTACGGTATACTGTCCATGTCCAGAAAGGTAAGAAAAACATAATTAAAGTAGTCCATGTGACATCAGAGGGTCAGTTAGAATTTTTTGAAGCATCGAAAATACATTTTGGTCCAAAAATAACAAAAACTAAGACCTTATTCATCAGTCTTCTCTTCCGTGTCTGTTATGAGAGAGTTCAAAACAAAGCAGTTTGTCATATCCGGTTCGCGAACGAATCATTCGATGTAACCGGATCTTTTTGAACCAGTTCACCAAATCGAACTGAATCGCTTTAAACGGTTCGCGTCTCCAATACGCATTAATCCACAAATGACTTAAGCTGTTAACTTTTTTTATGTGGCTGACACTTCCTCTGAGTTCAAACAAACCAATATCCCGGAGTAATTCATTTACTCAAACAGTACACTGACTGAACTGCTGTGAAGAGAGAACTGAAGATGAACACCGAGCCGAGCCAGATAATGACTCGTTCACGAGTCAAGAACCGGTTCTGTCAGACGTGTCCGATTCGAGAACCGAAGAGCTGATGATACTGCGCATGTGTGATTCAGCGTGAAGCAAACCGACACACAGAGCGTCTGAACCGAACTGATTCTTTTGGTGATTGATTCTGAACTGATTCTGTGCTAATGTTATGAGCGCGGGGAAACCGAAGGCTTGAATCAAGGGCAATCATCGCCAATGATGTCATTACGTTGAGCGCAAAAGAACCGGTGAACCGTTTTCTTCAACCGGTTTTTAATGAATCAAACTGTCAGAAAGAACTAGTGGTGATCCGAAAACCGATGCAACCGGTTCTTGACTCGTGAACGGCTCGGTGTTCATCTCTCTCTTCACAGCAGTTCAGTCAGTGTACTGTTTGAGTACATGAATTACTCCGGGATATTGGTTTGTTTTAACTCAGAGGGAGTGTCAGCCAAATTTTAAACAAATTAAAAGCTTAAGGCATTTGTGGATTAATGCGTATTGGAGACGTGAACCGTTTAAAACGATTCAGTTCGATTTGGTGAACTGGTTCAAAAAGATCCGGTTACATTGAATGATTCGTTCGTGAACCGGATATGACAAACTGCTTTGTTTTAAACTCTCTCACACAACAGACACAGAAGCGAAGACAATGCTGAATAAAGTCATCATTTTTGCTATTTTTGGACCAAAATGTATTTTCGATGCTTCAAAAAATTCTAACTGACCCTCTGATGTCACATGGACTACTTTGATGATGTTTTTCTTACCTTTCTGGACATGGACAGTAGACCGTACACACAGCTTCAATGGAGGGACTGAGAGCTCTCGGACTAAATCTAAAATATCTTAAACTGTGTCCCGAAGATGAACGGAGGTCTTACTGGTTTGGAACGACATGAGGGTGAGTTATTAATGACATAATTTTGCAAATTGGGCGAACTAACCCTTTAAGGATGATATATGCTTCTGTCGGAGCCTTAGTACACACAAGTGTGATTGCAACATACATACTGTATGTCATGACGTTATTCAGAAACGGTTTAGTAGCACAAACTCGGGCCTGTGCTGAAGCAGTTTTCCACAGCTGTTCTGAATCTTTTCTCCTGTCAGCTGGTGAAGCACTGTAATGATGGAGCGCGGAGGATGGAGCGGACGGAGCAGATGTACACCATCCAGAAACAGATGGAGTTCGGCAAAATCAAGGTACGCGTTTATGAAGCTATTGATAAAGCTTACTTTTAATTGAGGCAGGTAAAGAACGCAGTTCCAGGTGAGGCCTAGATTTTTGGTATTTTATCTATAAAATCTTTCCATTTTAATTTGACATTTGCGTTATCCTGCGTTGGTTGCGGTTGCCTGATGTCAAGAGTTTAGGGAAGAGTGAAATCAGCCGAAAAGGAAAGATTGCCATTGTCCGTTAAAATAGCTTGCTTCTGAAAAGATAAACGCACAAACCAGGGATGTGTATTAAGCTAGGAGGGAGTATTTCTCAACCTTTTGTGTTTGTATTAGCCTTTTCCATTAGTGTCGTCATCCCGCTGGCTGAAGAAGAGCGGTGAGCTGGCGTTGTACACCGATGATCTCAGCATTTTTAGGAAGGCTTTCGTCTTCAAGAGCTACTATCTGTTCCTCTTCAATGATGTGCTCATCGTCACCAAGAAAAAGAGGTCAGACCTGGGATGCGTTACAGCTGTTCAGTGTCCACTCTTATCATACATACCACAGCACCCTTTCTTTTGCATTACACAGTGTTCTGGGTTTACAGAACATTTGCATCAAGTGCACAGTATTCATACACTTACAAAAACAAACTCCCCACTGACTGCTTTATCTAGTCAGTTGAGCAACTTGCATTAAACTTTATTGGCTTAATTTCATGACTCTGTTGCATAATTGTAGTGTCAATAACACCCTGTTTATCTAGTGAGGAGAGCTATGTGGTGTTGGACTATGCCACTGTGGACAAGGTGGAGGTGGAGGAGGAAATGACGGACTCTAAACTCAATCTGAAGCTGCTGATGAATCCCAACAGCCACGGCCGCAGTGAACTCATGATACTCGTGGCCGAAAGCAAGTAAGATGGCCATTAAAAACCCGTTTGTCAGCAGGTGGAGCTGTTCTTTTAACCAAGCTTTGTGCATGTTTGTTTAGTATCAGTATTTGCTACATCAGGCTTTATATCATGATATAGGAGAATATGAAACTCCTATTTGAGGAGAAAAAAAACAAAAAACACACCAATGCCCCCAATACCGTCTTAGTAAGATGATATTTAAATGTTTTGTTTCATATCAGTGCCCTGTAGTTCTTATTACGGCGGGAACATAACACCTTCCTCAAAAGCGATGTATGGATAATCAAGTAAACCGAAGTTGCTTCATTTCAGTCATCTTGAAATAATACCAAAAATATAATTATTACGTTTGCTTCAGCAAAGACAGGTGTACTAGGAGACATCTGTATAATTCTACCATAGTTATATCAGGCCTATTACTTGTTAAAGATGACAGAAGGCATGTAGTAGATTGTGTATAACTATTTTAATTAAGCCGACAACATAAGGCTTTTAAGGGGTCTGTGTAAAGTTATATGGATGATTACAATTTTTCGTAACCATGTAAACCACTTCAGTGTACTAAAAAAAGACTAGTGTTTACATCACAGAAGTTGCACTGAAAGAAGGACAACTTAGATTTAACATTTTAGTGTTTAGTGTTTTTGCCCGTTTACTGTTGTAAGTGATGGATTATTGATCTGAAATGTTTTTAGGCTGAACAGAGCTCGATGGGTCACAGCACTACAGGATGTCAAAAAAACCAAGAGCATCGCTAATGACGGTGAGTCTGATCCGTTCATTTGTCATTAAAATAGGCTTGGAAACCACCGTTTTTTATTTAAAAGATCTCATGTTGCTGACACTTAATTTTGTTTGGCCATCGAAGACTTGCCTCAGTATGAAGCTACCAAAGCCTACATGCCAAAAGCACCAGATGAGCTGAGCCTGCAGCAGGCGGAACTGGTCATCGTTTCACAGGAAGTGGAAGGTAAATATGGAAGTTTTCTTTGTAATCATTTCAGAAATGTACAAACTAGACCATTTAACTATCTCAAGAGTAGGAACTCCTTTTGAGTGAATTTAAAGAAAGAACCTTTAGTGAGTAATCTTATTATACATGTAATGTTCTTATTGTAATGCAACCTAACAGCATCAGTTTTGTGACACTTGACTGCTATTCACATACCATCTCTCATGGCCTTGTGGGCTAGTAGTGTCCATAAAATGTGTACTTCCGAATATTGCTGGAAATAGTATGTAACAAATGATCCCAACTGTTTTATGAATACTATGCATTCATGTTATACAGCAGAATGTCTGAATGCAATCTGTGAGAGGCTCTACATTAAGCTTTTCATATGCTCTCACTGTTACCACGACACGCTCATAACACTTTCTTGTTTGAATAGGCATTAACTAAATAAATGCATATAAATATTGAAGAATTGGGTCAATGTGTGAGTCCCTGTCTTGCCACAGGCTGGTGTCATGGAGAGCGGATGAGAGATGGAGAGAGGGGCTGGTTTCCTGCCAGCTGTGCCACTCAGATCACAAACCGCACTGCTATGGAGAACAACATCCAGCGTATGGAGCGACTGCGCAAGGAGACTGACGTCTGAGCGAACCGTCTCACTTCACTGAGCATACTGTACTTTCTCCAGACCTCGTGAACTGTTAGATCACAGCAAACACCACTCACACAAGAGGAACTGTTTCTGGTTTTTATTTCAGCTTGCCTTTGTTGAAATTCACGTTTGGATACATAAAAAGTTATTTAAAAATGTCAAACTGACCAGATATCAAATTACTTTTAAAAACCATTTAGTGTAAAAACTTAAGACCGATTTAGAAAAACATCTGTTGTTTCCCCAAAACTTTAAGCTGTCACATAAAAACAATGGAAAAAGAAAACAGGTCTGCATAGAGTCTGCAGGCAATCGGTGGTTATCTGGTCGAAATGCATTTTGCAAGCTTACACGATTGAAGTCATATCTGTTTCTTATTGCTCAGATCTTTGATGTTTCTTCTTGACAAAACTGCAAATGCAAACAAACAAAAGGAGGTTAGCATGCTTAAAACAACTTCTGTAATCTATAAATTAGCAGCATGAGCACAATAGGCCAGAGCAGATGGTCTGCTAAATCAAATCCACTGCTTATCATCTAGCCTTTCATCAATGAAAAGTGCAAACTGAAGCTGAACCATCATTATCTACAGATCCCTCCTTCCCTTCTACTGCCACAGTTATGTGCTGATAAAACAGCAATTCACAGAGAGCAGACCTCAGTCATAGCTCACCCAAAAAAAGCATAAAATAAATCATTGTGTTATAGATGTTTTTAGATTACATTTATAACAATTGTGCACTGTTACAGTAAAATTACAATACATTTTGGAAGTGGCATAAAAAAAACAATTCCATAATGTATAAACACTACATTATTTTAAACAGTAATATGAATCTCACAGTGAATATTGATATGAAAATGATGGCAAAGTGAAGTAAATCATAATGCTTCAACAAATGGACTTTATTGTCTTAAATCAAAGAATAGAATTCGACATTTTCTTTTGGGGGTGAAATTTAAGCTCTATGTGTTCAACAACAACAACAACAACAAAAAAAAGCCCAAATACAAAGAAAATATTTACAGGACTGACTCATGAGTGTTTCTCTGAGAGTCTGCTACTGTCAAGCACACAACACACTTGATGGGCTAGTCTGTTTATTCACATGCACTAACAGCTGCACCCACCCGGCCGGATGGTCTAGATGTTCAAGCCGGTGGCAGTTATTCTGCTCCGCCCTGTTCTGCTTCGGGAGCGGCTGGTTTGTCGGCTGATGCGTCAGCTGCCTTGCTGTCCTTGCCGTCCTGAGGCTTGGTTGTCTGGGGCCGTCTGCGGCGGTAGTTGAAGTTGCGGCGGTAGCGACGCTGACGGGGTTCCTGGCTCTGCCCACCTTCGCCCTGGTTCTCCTTCTCTTCCTCCTCCTCCCCTTCCCGCACCGGCCGGGGACGTGGAGGTCCCCTGTGGGATAGACACACAGTGATGTCAGGAACAGTGTACACTGATGGTGAACTGCTCCGACAGCTTAAAAGAGCCACCAAATCTAAAGGATCAAATCAGAGAAACTGCTCCAAACAGCAAGATGCTGTAGATCAGGGGTCCCCAAACTCTGTCCTGGGGGGCCGATGCCCTGCAGAATTTAGCTCCAACTTATATCTAGTAAAAGCTTGATTAGCTGGTTCTGGTGCATTAACTAAACTCTGCAGGACACCGGCCCTCAAGGACTGAGTTTGGTGACCCCTGTCGTAGAGGGTCCATCGTGCTCTCAGTGGAACAATCAAAGAACCAGCTGTTAAAGAGACTAGAACTTAAACTAAGGTTTAATGCAAGCAGAAACTAAGCTAAAAAAAAAAAAAAAAGACTATTCATTCTATAACACCTTGATTAAAGCAGCATGGTTATCACATTAATGTATGGAGGTATAAAAATTTGTATTTACACAAAATGCTGTTGTTACAAAAACATTTTAATATGCAACATGCCATGCAGACTTGAGCAGACACTGACCAACTACATTTCTCCTTCCGAAACAACAGTATTTAGGACAGAGTTCCTCAAATCCGGTCCTGAGTTTAGCTCAAACTCACCTACTTGAAGAGTTCCATGATTAGCTTTCTCAGATGTGTTTGTTTAGGGTTGGAGTTAATGTTTTAGGGCAGTGGCCTTTCCAGGGCCAGATTTGAGGAACAATTATTTGGGAGATTTAGCAGCCAAACTAAAAAGGTATTCACAATATTACACAATTGCAAATATTGTGAATACTTGAAATATCGCTCAACCCTAACTGCAGTCTTGCTCATCTTACTGCTGCAAATACGACATGCAAACCTTGCTCTGAACCTTGGTCGGAAGCCTCTGTAGTAGTTCTGCCTCATTGGTTTGTTGCCCTGGTCTGGACCGCCTTGGTTTTCATCACCTTCCCCACCCTAGAAGCCAAGAAGAGCATATCTCAGGCAAAAAGCTAAAGACAAAATACTATTTAATGTTACAATCAATTCAAAAAGAGAAAGGTTTTTTTTTGGTGTCAGCCTACCTCGGGCATTTCTCCTCTCTGGGGGGCGTTGCTGTATGGGGGGCGTCTGCCGTAACGCCTTTGCACAAAGTATGGTGGGTAGCGTCTTCTGCCAGGGTAAGTGGGTCTACGCTGCTGTTCCTGCATCTCACCCTCGGGGGCGTTTTCTTCCTCTTCTCTCTTCTCCCGTGTCTCTCCATCACTCTGATAGTTATCCTGATAGTCACGAGGGGGGCCCCTCCTGCGGGGGTACCGCCTGTAGCGGTTCCTGTCAGCCGCATACTTACTGCCCTGCACAGGAACGCCACCTGGGCCAGTAACATTGGCTGCCTCGGCACCCTGAAAGAATGAAGACAAATGGATATCAGATATCTCCTAATTCAATAGACACAGATTAAGTTTTGATAATGGACGCAGAATGGAAGAATTTCCTGTAAGTAATTATGAAAAGGCTCATGCACAGTAGTCTAGGCAGAAATGTGATATTTGATCAATATTCCCTTAATGTAGCTTATGTAAGGAATTAAAAACTATTTTTACTGTACTTTTTTTTTTTTTTAGCACTTAAGGAATAAAACACCCAATATATATCGCCCCAACTACACATTCAGTCAAAACTATGATCATTTTTATTAATGCTTAGCCTATTGGAGATTAAAGTCGAACTATGAAATAAACTGAAATATTTGAATTATGTAGTGACAAAACAAATATAAAGTTACTCCAATACAATACAGGTCACGCTCTGCTTTATTTATTTTATTTATTATATATATATATTTTAAAAAAGATATTTTCATGGCATTCATTCATCAAGGTTCTAATAGTGGATAGAACAATGTATTATTTTTGAACTCTAAACAAAACTCAAGCCCACCTTCTCCCCTTCTACGACATCAAACTCCACAGTCTCTCCGTCCCCAACGCTACGAAGATATTTCCTCGGGTTGTTCTTCTTAATGGCGGTCTGGACACAAACAAGCAATCAAATAACATTCCCACACCAACATGGTGACAATTAAAGCAAATGATTACCTGGTGCACAAAGACATCTTCCTTGGTGTCATTCCTGCAAAAGTTCAGAGTGTAATGTTAATAATTGAGAACAGATGAAGACTAAAGCATGCAGTGCAGAACAGAACAGCAAGTTAAATATTTGAATAAATATTAGCTTGCTAGTGCAAGTCAAGTCTGGCTTTGTAAGCACATAAAGGCTGTAATAGGATTGCGGATGTTCCCTGACCCACATATCATATCAGAGAGTCTTTAGAGAATGTTATTTACCTGTTGATGAAACCGTAGCCGTTCCTTACATTGAACCATTTCACTGTCCCCAGGACTTTTGTTGCTTCAAAAAGAAAAACTTAAGAGTTTAGAACCACACAGAGATTGTTTTGACAGATTGTACACTATTCTCTAGAAGTCTTTTTAAGTAAAGCTACAACTGTTGAGAGAGAGAGATGCATTAAACTAGCAAAGCCATTTAAAAACCATCATTGGCGAGTCCATTTTGTGTCTTCTATTTATAACCTCCAACTGAGGAGCTTTTAATAGACTGCGATGCAAAGGCAGCTGCTCTTATCAGAAGAGACTCCATCACCATGAAAGGCCCTGACCCACAGAATTCACATTATTAAACCCCATCCACGTTAAGGCCCAAATTTTAAATACAGAATGAAGAAAACATAGTATTAAGGCACAACACAGGGTTTAAAACTATAGTTCACTCACAAATGACAATTCTGTCATCTCTGACTCACCCTGAAGTTGTTCCAAACCTGTATGAGCTTCTTTATTCTGTTGAACACAAAATATGATACTCTGAAGACTGCCCTAATATTTTCTTGTCATACTGTGGATGTCAATGAAGAATGCAGGTAACAATGCAGTTGCTGGTAGCCAAAGTATAATCTTTTGTGTTCAACAGAAGAAAGAAACTCATACAGGTTTGGAACAACTTCAGGGTGAGTCAGAGATGACAGAATTGTCACTTACATCAAGACGGATTTTTAACTGAAACCCCAGGGGGCTGCAAGGGAGCGTTTAGTGAGAAACTGTGTTTTCTTAGTTTTTTTATATATATATATATATATATATATATATTTTTTTTTTTTTTGAAAATATAAAACTAGTTCTTGGGGGTGAAAGATGGCCTGGTGTCGGTCTATCAGTAAGCCCAGTGCAGAGTTGAAGTAGGAAATGATGCTGTTGAGATGCTAACTGCAGTTAGCAAGCTAGCCAGCCACAGCCATGTGGCCGGATCGAGGCCAAACAGTCTCGATTGTCCAACCTCTTTACTAGATACAAACAGGCACTACGAGGAGATATATTCTCGTTCAGATCTCGACTGACGGGGATTAGTATTTCTGACTAAACTTCCAATGCGCTCGAGGTTTGTACAGCAGAAAAGACAAAAGAAGCGTCCATCATCGAATCACCATGGCGGACATTTTATACGCGGGGTCGCGAGAAAAAGGCAGACGATCCTTATTTATACGAACGTTACGAAATCCGTACAATAAATCGCCTGCTGGCTGATGGGATCATTCAAGTGACGGCGTTGAATGTGTTAATAAGGACACGTATGCGCGACGCGTCAAACGCCCCGCTCGAACAAAGAGACAGTGTTTGGTCTGGCTTATATTCGCTTTCTCCAAGACTCCAGTCTTCGCGATAATCGATGCTGACTCAGAGCGACGCGGTGCACGCTGAACACGACAGCTGGACTCGTGTAATTACACGGTGTAACATTACGGGTTTCAGTCGATTGGCTAATAACGATCTGGGTCATCATATCACGATCAAGGCCAAGCTCAAGGATCGGTTTCACGGACCGTCAACATCAACGGCGTAAACAAATACATACACGGATAGAATATAGTAGTCGTATCGGTGGGTTACGGGGCAGTAATTAACGTTAGTGGCTCTTTATAGTGAGAAGCGCGCTGGGACTCGTGGTGCCTGAAGCAGGCCTCGGGCTCGAGCACGCGTCATGGCGGCACGCGGATGTGATGGAACGCTGCACGCGAGCGAACATTCAAACCGACTGAGACCGTTAAACGTCTGAAGTTTAAAAGTAACTTACATAAGTCATTCAACGGATTAAGTAAAAAAACTCCATAACAAAAACACTCGCCAAGTAGCCACGTTAATACAGGAGTAACGTTAATATTAAATTGGTGGCTGAATAACGACACTACACAGTCGCAGTGAGGCCACACGCTTTCATTAACGGAAAAAACCTTTAACGTTTCTCCTAATTTGTGTTAGAACTTAAGGTCAGACGTATTAAAAGAAATATATTATTGTGAATGAACGAGTCCGCAGCCCGAGAGGACTGAGGTTTCGCTGACAGGCTTACCGATGACCTTCTTATCCCCCGCGGTAGCTGCCGGGCTGGATGGGCTGGACGGGCTCTCCGCGTCGGCGGCAGGCTGCGGCGGCTGCTGTGTCTCGGCCTCGCTGCTCATGTTGTTTTCTTGTTGGTAAAGCCGGCGGTGGCTCTCTAGTGTGTTTTCCCGGTGCTAGATGGTAACCTGGGCCGGCGGTGGTGGGGGCTGCTGCCTTCGGGCTCTCCGCTTTGCTTTCTTCGCTCCCGTTGCCGATCGAACTGGACGGACTGAGTGAAGATGCCGGGCGATATTCTGTCACATGTCTCCACCCATCCCTCAATCCAATTGGTCGGTTAAATCTACGTCAATTATTTCATTGACGCTCATTGGTTATATTTACTGTCAATCATATGGAAATAGCATTACGTATCGTCACGATTGGTTACATAAAGAATTAGCACGGCCCAGAATTCAAGACCCCATATAACCTTGCCGACATACTGGCAAATATATAACTCAAACATATACAACCCATGTAACTAAAAAATAAAAAAATAAAAAAAGACCAGAACGTAAAAATAATGCATTTTTCACAATTTATTATGAGCTTTTAAAAAGTGAAAATATAAATATGTAAATAAATATTCATAAAGTGGTACGCTTGCATATTTTATAATAAATAAAAGAAAATATTTACAGAACGGGTTTGGTACCTCTAGTTATATTTTTATATAGATATACGTCTGTGCGCTTATCTATACGTGTCAGTAAAGCTATTTTGAACTGAACTGAGAAAGTACATTTATTAATTTACATAGGAGTATGTCTACTTTAATCTTATTCAACACTTGGCACTTTTAAAATTGTATATATAATTTTATTCATATAATATTTTATTAATCACTGCTTTATTGGTGCTTGTTGTTCCATTACTTAGTTATATTATAATCAAGTTTTATAAAATTTAATTTCAAGAGCGAGAGATTATCAAAACTAGTTTAGGAAATTTGTGTATATTTAAATACAAAACTGTATACTTATCATTCCTTAAACTCCCATTTATCTCAAAATATCCTCATATTATATGGTCAAAACAGTTCATCTCTCTAGCAATCATATCCAATGTGCAAAATATTTAACAGACAGCAAATCGACAAAGACAAAAATGAAGCAGGTATGAATAGCTTAATTCATCAGTGAGTGAATCATAACAAATCCATGACCTTCCATGCAAGGATGATGTGTTTTTGGGATAAATCTCATCACTGACTTCTCCCACCGCATTATAAAGGAAGCACTCAACGGCCATTTGAGACAGACCCACGCTACCCCCTTCCCTTTTGTCATGTAAATATGTTTTTGGCACTGTCTGGAAGACCTGGTTAAAGTGTAATTTTATTGTTAATGGTCCGGCCCTGTTGTCCCACACAAAGATGGGCTTTAACATTGACCCAAGAAGCCTCCCACTGAGCCCAAACTCTTCCTGCACTTCAGCTGAAAGAGCCCTTTTGTGTGCGTGGGACACGGTCCAAGACATGGGGGAAGGGGTTCTGGGTTAGGGTACGCAGCAGTAAGAAGACAAAGGAAGTCCAATCATAAGGAATTTGCATTAAGTGGCCTGCCCTTTAAGGTGTTGGTTCAGTTTCATAAACTCAACGACCCTTGGTGATTTCAGGAAATGTCTCTTGATTTCAATTCTTACTGAATCTGAAGTGAAATAAAGAATGCTCCAACAAGGACTTAAAAAAAAACAAGGGTCAACATTTAATTAATGAAGGTTAAGAAAACCCTCGACAGTCTTCAATCAAAATAAAAGCCTTGTCCTTCAGATCGCACATAGAATACATGTTTCTGTCTTGAATTTCAAGTCTGGTCATATATGCAAATGTAGACAGATCATGAAATCTGCTCTGAATCAGTGACGAGTTCTAACATGCAAATGTTGCAGTGACTTACGTTGTATAATATAAAATGACAAACTTGTTCAACCAAGAGTTTTTCACAAATAAGCAGGCAATTTCACAAAATTACCCATATAAAAATGACAAGATTTGTAATGGAGAAGATGATGATTAGTCGTCCGAAATGGCTCGTCTGTTTTCTTTAAAGCAAAGGTCATATGTCTTTTCTGATGTGTTAAATTAAATACACATATACATATATATACTACACACACACACACACACACACACACACACACACACACACACACACATATATACAGTACAGACCAAAAGTTTGGAAACATTACTATTTTTAATGTTTTTGAAAGAAGTTTCTTCTGCTCATCAAGCCTGCATTTATTTGATCAAAAATACAGAAAAATATAATAAATATAATATTGTGATATATTATTACAATTTAAAATAATTGTTTTTAAATGTATTATACTTTAAATTATAATTTATTTCTGTGATGCAAAGCTGAATTTTTAGGATCATTATCACATGATCCTTTAGAAATCATTCTAATATGATGATTCATTATCAAAGATGGAAACAGTTCTGCTGCTTAATATTTTTTCAGAACATGTGATACTTTTTTAGGATACTTTGATGAATAAAAAGTAAAAAAAGAAGCTATGTTTTTAAAATATAAATATTTTGTAATAACAATATACACTACTGGTCAGTAATTTGGGGTCAGTCATTTTTTTTTCTTTCTTTTTTTAAATAAAATCAATATTTTTATTCAGCAAGGATGTGTTAAATTGATAAAAAGTGATAGTAAAGAAAATATATTATTAGATTTTTTTTTTTTTTTTTTTTTAATAAATGCAGTTCTTTATAACCTTTTATTGATCAAATATATTCGACAGCAGAACTGTTTCCAACACTCATAATAAATCAGAATATTAGAATGATTTCTAAATGATCATGTGATCGACTGATGTTACATGTGACACTGAAGGCTGGAGGAATGATGCTGAAAATTCAGCTTTGCATCACAGGAATAAATTATTTTTAAAAAGTATATTCAAATAGAAAACTATTATTTTAAGTTGTAATAATATTTCACAATATTACTGTTTTTTCTGTATTTTTGATCAAATAAATGCAGGCTTGATGAGCAGAAGAAACTTCTTTCAAAAACATTAAAAATAGTAATGTTTCCAAACTTTTGGTCTGTACTATATATATATAAATAATATGTGTGTGTCTATATATATCTACATTGTTTACAACAGTTATCTAGAAATGAAAGGCATTATAAAATAATGAAAGCATAGAAGATTTTTGCACTGATTTATAGAGTCTGGGTTGCTTCTTCAATATTTGGGTTTTCTTGATGTTTTCGTAGTTGACCTCGCAAAGAAACCAATCAAATACTAAAAAATTTAAGAATGTCATCTCATCGTGAGGAATTCTCTCAGACTCTTACAGAGATGGTGACATATGATTTAAGCATGACAGATCTCCAACTTGCCACCCAAGTGATCAATAATAAATTGCTCTGAAAGAACTGATACTTGAGAATATTTTGAAATGTAGAAAGATATTGAAAATCTTGAAAGATATTGGCTTACCTCAATTTTTCTCATGACAAGCAAACCATCCACCACTTTTCCTGTAAGAAAGATGCCCGACAGTTAACGACAGGAGTTCCCTCATTACTGCATCAATACAGGATTTATCTGACCTACCAAACACCACGTGCTTCCCATCCAACCAGTCACACTTTGTGCAGGTAATAAAAAACTGACAGCCATTTGTTCCAGGTCCACTGTTTGCCTGCCGGGGAATAAGATGATTTGACATTTTTGATTGGAAACAACAGAGAATAAACAATCTGATGGCTAGACGGAGTGCATTTATCCTAGATCAATGCATCCATTCGTCTCTGATGAGTAATGTGTTCAAAATGTCCACCGCCGAAGATAATGACTTTCATGATGCTGGTCACATGGTTTGGGTTAGTAACACAGTTGAGAATTTTTGAAGACAACACTGCCTTATCTGCAAATCAATAAAATCAATCAATAAAGTTAGTTAATACAAAAAATGAATGGCCCTTAAAATTGGTTTCTTTCTTTCCTGTTCGATTTTGGAGTGAAGTATGAATCAAAAATATTCCCCACTTGATGCATCATATAAGTTTAGGGTTAGCATTGTAATGACAACAGTACTTAAAGGGACTATTGAGCTAACATCACTGATATGCTGTCATAAAAGGGTTTTCCACTGCTACAGAGTGTTTACCATTGACAAGAGTCCCGGGCCGGAGTGCTTCATTCTGAAGTTCTCATCTGCAAACGTTCCCCCGTAGATACTGCAGATAGCAGTGCCATCACCCTGATGGACGAGAGTCAGAAAACCTGAATCACTCAATAATCCCTTAGACATGTAGGCTAGCTCATATGTGTGTGTGTGTGTGTATACAGTAGGGCCCTCTGACCACTAGAGGCAGACACACACACACACACACACACTGGAGACAGACACACAATCTTTATTTTTATTTTGTATCATTTACACCAAAGTTCCAATGTACCATTTAATTAAAAACTGGGTCTCCACTCTACACTTTATGTACTTTCAAACTAATAACTCTTTACCATATTTGTAAGCTTTCCATGTGCTAGCAATTATATGGGTTTTTCAATATTTTATTTTTTTCTAATACAGATATTTATATAGCAGGGTGGTCAATAGTTCTTACATACAAAGAAATTAATATTATAGTTTACTGATGACAAATGATTTACCAAATTCTAAAATAAATAAATTCACTTTAAATGTTAAAAATGGAAGATTTGCATGATGATGCTGTCAGAAGATCAGGAAAAGACACAAGGGGAGTTTAAAAATAAAATGAATTTGGCAAAAGTGATGGCGATCTGGATTTAGTAAGCGTAATGATTAATGCACCCGTATACAGTAGAACTTCTCCAAAACTCAGTCTGGAGTTTGCCCTGTACACTCCACTATTATCACGACCTTAACGAACACTGTTATATATATTGGTCTTATTCGTAAACAATTATATTTTCTAAAACAATTTCATTTTAAAACTGAAATGAAACAACAGCTTGTATAACTTGTTAATGGTGGGATACTCAGAGTTTAATATAAAAGTCACAGCATTTGTGGAATAATGTTGATAACCAAAAAAACTAAAACAAAATCATAATCATCACCTGTTTCCGAAAGCAAAAAGAGTTCCTGAAGCATTCACACGAAGTACATTTTGGAGCATTAAACATTTTTTAATTTGAAGCTAATAACTTTATACTGATTACCCTGTACTAAAACTATTATAACTTCTAAAGCAGTTATAATTTGTCTTCTTAGTGATTATTTGAATCCATTCACTTTCAGTATAAGTGCTTTACTGTAGACTTCTCTTCACTCTTGTTGTTGTTTTAGTTGATGATGTGATAGTTAACCCTTTCTCTCCAGCTTCTCAGGATCGGACCCAAAGTTAATTGATCTTTGCTGGTGACTGGTGAGGCACTATCTCTGGGGGGAGCTCTCTGCACGTCTGGACTTTGTGCTGTTTGTGTGTTGGTGTGCTCCAGATGGAGGACTGCCAGCACTGCACCTGATTCAGCTTCATTAGCAGAGACACCAAGACCACAGAAAGGTTTGGCAAGTAAGACCGGCATCCAAAATGTGCAGTTTTTCAGGAACAGGAATGGAAAGCACTTGTCTACTCCACACCCATCAAGTGCTGAGTGAGTGTTTAAATGTCTTATTGAGAAACTACAGTGGATTTATATAATGTCTCTGTCTGGTTTTTCGGTTAGATATACATATGACCTATTTGTAATACTGCAATTTAATCAAACTAATAGGTAAACGGATGACTGCAAATATAAGGGCACATTCTTGTTTAAAAGATAGATATCATGCATCAACACACAAACACAGTTCTAACACAGGACAGAAACATAAAAGCCAAACGTTTTATAACTTAGAATTATATATTTGAATAAACTTCTTTGTCTAATTATATATTGATCAAGCCATACAGCACTAAATATTGATATACAATATAACAGTGAGGGAACAATAATGACTAAAGTGTCTCACCGATGAAATGTGCAGCCTTTATAGCCAACAGGAACACCATCCTTCCTACATAATAAAAGCACCACATGACCAAGGTATATGCATATTCAAGCAGGACCAGGAAGAGAGAGCTGTGCACATAACATGCTTTCATGAAATACAAGCAGTGTTTAATCTGTAAGCTTATCCAGCACATTTCCTATAGAATCACTTCTATATCCTCAAAAGCATTAGTCACAATAACCCAAATGTAAATGTGGCACTATAAGTTCACATATGCATGTGGCTGAAGCCATCTATTAAAGGGACAGTACTTCTAAAAATAAACAACTGCTGTTAATTTACTCACCCTCAGGCCATCCAAGATGTAGATGACCTTTTTTCTTCAGTAGAACCGTAAAGATTACTTTTAGCTGAAGCCACAATGATTCATGAATTGCAGTTTAGCGACTACAGTCACGCTGAGCGTAAAAAATATACATGCAAGATAAAATGAATGCCTGTGGCACCTGATGATATATTGAGATGATATGAATCGAAACAGTCTGTGTAAGAAACTGAACATTATTCACAGCATTATTACCTGTAACCCAGAGCCTCGGGCAAACGGTCCGGAGTGATGTCCGGTTCACAAACGAATCATTCTTTTGAATCAGTTCTTTTTAGTGAACTAGAGGAACCAACTCACCCGACCAGACTGAATCATCTGAAACAGTTTGCAGCTCGAGCAGCACAGATCTACAAGTTATTCAATCAAAACTCACTTTCGGACTATTGTGCGAATACATAAACAGTTATTTAAACCAGTTGACTCCGACTTTACATTTAATAATGGTGTCAATAAGGTTCAGTTTCTTGCACAGACTGATAGTTTCGATTCATAAGACCTCATTGTATCACCAGGAGCTACGGGTAATACATTTCTGTTACCTGTACAGATTATTATTATTATTTTTAACTTGTTTTATGGATCATTTGTGTTATGCCTGCCGCTATTCCACCTGAGCTTATTCTGGGTTTATGCATGAAAGGACCGTGCAATCTTCTTACCGAAAATTTTCTGCAGTCTTCGGAACGATGTCAGCAAAAAGCTCGATCTTCATTCTGCCCACTTCCTGAAAAAAGAAGAACACAAGCTGATTGATCGATTTTGTGTAGATCATCAGTGAACTACGGCTCTGTGTAGTAGAGGCCAACCAGTGTTGCCAAGTCTGCGGTTGATTTTCATGTCCGCGGGTCGAAGCGACCCCAATACAAATAACGTGATGTTTAGACCCTAAAATGCAAATTTTACCAAGGGAACCCCGCCAAAAAAATGTGTATTTTATCAACCGTAATGAAACGCGATTGGGCTAGTTTTGATTAGTAACTGGGCAGGTTTTGTTTTGAAAACCTGCCGATCCTGATCTGAACTGTATATCATGCTGATAGTATTTAAAATCTGTTAATTATGTCCATATTACTGCCTTGTTTGTATATTCATTGTACATTTGTAATATATTGTAGAACTTGTATATTCTGTACTTATTACTTATTGCACTTCTGGTTAGATGATAACAGCATTTCGTTGCCCTGTACCTTACATGTGCAGTGACAACAAAGTTGAATCTAATCTAATCTGCATTGCTCACCCAAAAATGAAGATTCAGCCATTAATTACTCACCCTCATGTCGTTCCAAACCCATTAAGACCGCTCATCTTCAGAACACAAATTAAGGTATTTCTGATGGAATCTGACAGCTCTCCGACCCTCCCATAGACAGCACGGGTCCTTACACGATCAACGTCCAGAAACATTGCAAGGAGATCGGTCAAATAATTCATGTGTCATCAGGGGTTCAACCGTAATATTAAGCTAGGGAAAAAAAACTGTGTGCAAAATCTTTTTTTTAAATAAAAACAAAAAAAACTTTATTCAACAATTCTTCTCCTCCCTAGCGCCATATTGGAGAGTATCACTAAACACAAACCGCTCATGATGTTCTGTGCTGCACTACGTGGATCCATTTGATTTATTATCTTATCGATCTCCTTGCTACGTTTCTGGTCGTTGATCGTGGTAGTACCCTTGCTGTCTATGGAGGGTCAGATAACTGTCAGAATGCATAAAAAATATATTTTGTTCCTGAAATGAACGGTCTTACGGGTTTGGAATGACATGAGGGTGAGTAATTTTTGGGTGAACTAACCCAAATGTGTTGATGATCTACTGATGATCAGTAACACTGAATACAAAGTTTTTTTAGGAGGCAGCAATGTGTAAAAGGAACGCCTCCAGGAATATTATAGACTGCATGATGCAAGAACTCCCAGATGAAAGCAGAGGTCTTTGGGTAGTTTATGTCATAGATGTAGAACATTTCGAAGCATTCATTCACTGCTTGAAGTAAGGTTTCCTTTTCAACTGCCTCTCCATTGAAAATGATGACAACTTGGGAGGAATTTTCTTTGTCTCCAAGCACCAAGACATGTGGATCCGCGGTTGTCTTGTTGAGGTAGTGCACCATTAGTACCAACCTTGAAAGAATAAGTAAACTTTAGTTGGCATATATGATAAACACAGTATTCTTTCTGTTGCTTCATAACATTAAGTTTAAACCACTGTAGTCTTGTTGACTATTTTATAGGTTTGGGATAACATAAGGGTTACTTAATGACAGAAATGTCATTTTTGGTTGAACAGACCCTTTTATGCTTTGATCATTTGAGCAAGTTACACTCAACTGTGGCAAATAACTCATTTTTGGTGGTAGAGGGAGAAAAAATTATTGGGAGAAACCAGACTACACCAGATGAGGCAGTTCATTACCATTAACAAACAAAAGTCTAATTACAGGCTATTCCATTATTCCTGTAATGGATTTAATACAACATGCATGGCTATATTAAAACAACTGCATGCATTTTTCTAAACCTTAAAATAACAATTTAAAATATAATTTAAAATATAACGAGAGCTCAAAGCGCTGCCACTTCAGAAAACACATGCAAATAGAAAAAGCACCAGCAAATCAAGAAAACATCTAAATCAATTTGACAACACGCACTGCAAATGCTCAAAACACAATCAAAAAAAGAAACGCACTGCAAATAAAGAAAGCACCTCCAAATTATTTAAACAACTTCATCAATTTGGCAACATGTGTGCTGAAAAATGCTCACAACACAACCGTAAAAAGAAACCCACTGCAATTAGAAAAAACACCTGCAAATCAAGAAAACAATCAATTTGACAACACACCGCACCGCAAATGCTCACAACATAAGCAGAAAAATAATTTTATTTGAAGTGTATTTTGTAGTGCTTTATTGGGTTGTGTTGTGAGCATTTGCGGGTGTTTTTATTCTATTTGCAGGGCGTTGAGCTCTCTCGGCCACCGTAGGATTGCCTTATGACTACTGGTATCGTCTGGTCAGAGGAGAACTGCCCCCCAACTGAGTCTGGTTTCTCCCAAAGTTTTTTTCTCCATTCTGTCACCGATGGAGTTTCGGTTCCTTGTCGCTGTCGCCTCTGGCTTGCTTAGTTGGGGACACTTCATCTACAGCGATATCGTTGACTTGATTGCAAATAAATGCACAGACACTATTTAACTGAACAGAGATGACATCACTGAATCCAATGATGAACTGCCTTTAACTATCATTTTGCATTATTGACTCCTTTTTGTTTAAAGCACTTTATAAATAAAGGTGACTTGACTTATGACTGCGCTCTTTCATCTGGGTTTGAACTTTTATAACAGAAAATTGAGCGAATTCAAACGCTGCTCACTGAATCTGGTGTCTGTCGCATGAATGATGTGTGAGCTCAGTCTCAGCTTCATTCACTGGTCTGAGCGGCTTAATGATTTCAGCTACCTTTCACATTTCACCAGACACGTTTATTAACGTTAAGTAATACTTCTTTAAACAGTTTGCTAGTATTTCAGCAAATGTTTTAACTTATTAATGCTAACGAGCAAATGGGAATAAGTTAGCATATTCATTTCCAATCTATCTGATTCTCTGGGGAAGAAAACAAAAGCTGACTAAATAGTTTTAGGGTTTAATTAACATTTCAGTATACATTACTTAATGTTATAACAGTTATATACATCATAAAATTATATTAACAGTTACTTACCTTTCATAATCATGCAGGCTGCCGCTGATGTCCGCTGAGTCATTGGGTTATAACTAAACCCAACGGTGAAAAAAAAAGACCCAACAAATTGTAAGATAAGCCAACACAGTGACCCAATATGTGTAACCCAACGGTTGGGTTAAAAAAACAACCCAACATTATAAGTGTTGAAGTCGTGGCCTAATGGTTAGAGAGTTTGACTCCTCAGGTTGTGGGTTCGAGTCTCGAGCTGGCAATACCACGACTGAGTGCCCTTGAGCAAGGCACCGAACCCCCAACTGCTCCCCGGGCAATTTTTGTCCAATAACTTGCCTGTCAGTTGAGATTGTGGCAAAACCTTCTGCAGTGTTTACATGTTTTTTTTACTGCATAAAGATTATTAAAATAGATGTTTAATTTCATGAAGTACAAGTTGATTTTAAAATGCACCTAGATTTTTTTTAATTTTGCGTTTTTCAGCTGAATAAAATTTTTCCCTATATATTTTGTCATTGAGGATTTATTTTTTTTTAAAAATCTCGTCTCGTTCTTGTGAACCCAGTCTCGTGTCTCGTCAAACCCCTAGTATCGAGGATGTATACAAATACATATTTTATTATTTTCACTTTTGTTTGAAAGAAATTAAAGATATTAAATATATCATAGATAGACAAACCATTACGTAAAGTTCAAGTAAAAATAAAAAATGTGTCTATGTATGGTACAGTTAATAATATGCACTGTGCAAGTCTTAGGCCATTATTAATTATTATTACATTAATAATACATTATTACATATTAATTTTGCGTTTTTCAGCTGAATAAAAATTTTTCCCTATATATTTTGTCATTGAGGATTTATTTTTAAAAAAGTTAAAAAAAATCTTCGTCTCGTGTCTCGTCACACCCCTAGTATCGAGGATGTATACAAATATATATTTTATTTTTTCACTTTTGTTTGAAAGAAATTAAAGATACTAAATATGAATATATCATAGATAGACAAACCATTATGTAAAGTTAAAGTAAAAATATATGTCTACGTATGGTACAGTTAATTATATGCACTGTGCAAGTCTTAGGCCATTAGTATTTTCACCAAAAACCAAATAGTTTTAATCCATGTAATTGCAGGTATGTTTCTTGAAGCATCTTGAAGATGTTGCCACAGTTCTTCTGGATTTAGTCGGTTTCGGTTTTTCCATGTAATCTCAGACAGACTCGATGATTGTGGGATCAGGTGTCTGTGTGCAGCACTGGCTGTTTCAGACTCCTTGTGCACACACACACACATCTCACTGGATTATTACGAATTATTAATGGAAAAAGGAATGTTTGGAAGTGCGGCCAACTATGGTGACTAGGGATGCATCGATCTGACTCGGGATCGGTATCGGCTCCGATCCTGGCATTTCCTGTAGTTCGGGTATCGGTCAGACGAGACTATTCTGTGCTATTGTTGAGCTCTACGAAAGGCACAAACACATTATAAAGCACCAAAACGTTTTTGTGCACTATATTTAAAGTATTCTGAAGCAGTTCCATAGTTCAGTGTGAGGTAGAGAATAATAGTGAAGTCATTAAAATCAAGTTCACATAAACTCCTCTCTCTCCGCTGCGGCTCTCTGTCATCTCCATTCAGTGTTCAGACTGCGTGTCGTTCGGTTCCTACAGTCAAAACCATGAATCTCTTTAAGAGCACACGGTAACTGAGGTTTATCACTGTTCAAAGAAAATGCTCATTAAACTAAGGCACAGATTTAATACACTACGTATAAATATCTCTTGCCTTTGAACTACTGATGTCGGGCTCGCGAAAGAATCGTTTGATTTGACCGGTTCTCCTTCGCGGACCGGTTGAACCAGCTCACCAAACAGGACTGAATCGATTGAACCGGTTCGCGCCTCCAGTAAGCATTAATCCACAATTTATTTACTTTTTAACGTGGCCAAATCTCCCTCTGAGTTGAAATAAACCAATACCACGGAGAAATTCATTTACTCAAACAGTACACTGACTGAACTGCAGTGACGAGAGAACTGAAGATGAACACGAGCAGAGCAGCTTTCTATGTGGACCCGGAGGGCTGTGCAGCCTGCGCACTGTGACTCCGTGTTGTTTCAAGCTCATCATTCTGCGCAAAGGATGCGCATAAGCGCGCTGTGGCGCTCTATATTGGCGCCTTCAGTATTATTATTATATGAATCAATATATATTATGAATAGTATTATATGAATCAATATATATATATTATTATTTATTTTCTGCGAAATCAAAGATTATTAATAGTCTTTCTTGTTCTGTCCTATCTATATCTTGCTGCGTTTATTATTGTGCTATAGATTTAAAAGAAACGACTTTTAGATTTCTATATAAATGTTTAAACTTGTTTTTCCAATAATGTATTTTACAATAATACAAAGAGCAATGTGTAACATTTTAACAGATTTTAGACTTTCACTTTTATTTGTAAATGAAATATTTCAATAGATTTGATCAAATTATTGTGCTCCCGTGATTTTTCTAGAATCTAGAGTATCTTTTGCTGCTGAATTATCTACCAACCTAGTTTATAATAATATTTTCGTAATCGTTTATGATTATATATTTTTTAATTTGTTATTTTTCATTAAAATAAAGTTGTGTATATGTAGTAGATTGTGATTAACACAAAAGAATGATGATCCGGTCAATACAGAGAAGTATAGAAATCCTACATTGAATAATACTACAAAAAAAAAAAAAAACTGTGCTGGTATCGGATTGGATCAGTATCGGCAGATACTCAGAAATCTCGGATCGGTTCTGAAAAAATGGGCTACATGAGTGCTGTGTTTGAAAGAAAACATTTACCACTTTATTTACAAAATATTAATATCAAACACCCGTTCAGAGAACATCACAGTGCAATGCATGCAAAAATAAAAATCACAGTGTTAGACTTGCTCTGGAAAAAGTGTTATTGGTGTTTTAAAAAAACAAAAAAAACAAATGCTGGGTTCGGCCTATTAGGTCATTTTATATTGTTTGAAAGGCTTTGTTTCCTAACACTTGTTCTTCTCGATTTAAAATTTCTCATTATGATTATACTGTAGCGTCACAGAATATAGCCATATTAACAGCTCCTAATTGTATTATCCCAAAAGGTTAAGAACATAAACATTTGTATAAATACAGCAATATGTTTGATTCACTGAACATATGTAAATAATTATGTGTGGAAAAAAAAAACGTTACAGGATCACATGGGGTGTATCGTTCACCATCCAATTAATTTTATTTTTATTTATGCATTCATTTTTAAAGAGCAGGTCATATGTATTTTAAAGTGTCCTAATATTGTGTTGGAGCCCCCTAACAGGTTTAAATACATCTAAGGTCAGAAAACATTGTAATTCTATCAGAACATACATTTAATATTAGAATAATTTTTCAATGATTTCGAAATGATTAGTTTGAAGCAGTTCTGAGCTTAAGGTCTGTAAACCCCTCCCTTCCATCAACCTACTCTGCTCTGATTGGTCAGCTGGCCAAGTTGTGATTGGTCTTTCCATGTACATTGCGTGTCGGAAACTAAACGCCCATTTCTATCATAAATATATTGCTCCGGATGCTATAAGGTTACAAAAATGTCATCGATATTACCTTATCAATTCGATCCCAAGTCCGAGGATGATACCGATTCTCAACCTGAAGATTTGAAAATATGACGACTCGTTAAGGCAGATTAGAGTCGACTCTTTCTTTTAAGAGACACTATCTTTATTTAGTTCGCCCTTTTTTATGAACAACTTTTCAGACTGTTTACATTGAAGGATAGCTATGTTACAAACTGCAAAAGAGATATTTTTTCGAAAACCCATATGACCTGCTCTTTAAATGACAAACAATATGACGAAAAAAACACACACAAATACATATACCGACCTCATACACAGAAGTGTAAGCATTGCCCTACTTCATCAGTAAAATAATTTAATTTCTCAGTACTGAGCTGGCTAGACACAGCTGCGCGCGCACACACACACACACACACACTATCTTCATGTAACTGTACACAACCACTGAATTCTTGGAAATGAGCTCGCACTGAAGGTGTTACTCTGCCTCACAAAGTGGTCATAGTGATCTGTATGCTTCAGGATTAGTACTAAAGCAGCATGACGATATACTTCTCCAAACATCCCAAAAACTGTTGCAATACAATATATGTCTCTAGTCCCCACCTCTTGCTGAAGGGAGTCTGAACAGGAACACAAAGACACCAAGTTGTCTTACGAGTTTTGTCACTAGTTGCATCACACACTCCTACAAGCAATCATCTAAATAACGGGAATTCAGAGAATTCAGAGAAATACGAAAAACAAACCAAAAACAACCACTTATAATAAACAATAATGTTAATCCTCATGTATATAGCAAAAGCAGACATGAGTGCAGCAAAAAAGGCAACACAACTTGCAATAATGGTTTTAAAAAGAGCTAGGGTCACATCAATCATTGTCTAGGAAAACAAAGTATTTACAGGTGAAGAGGTGTGGTTTCAAGAATGTCACGACTCGGCTACAAATACGCTTGACACTCATGGAACTCATGACTGTGTATCAGGATCACAACATCTACACTTTCATCTGGTATGTCACTGCATTTTATTATATTATTATATTGCTGTCATGTGAACATCTTTCTAGGGATAGGTGGATTTGGAAAGCTTAGAGAGAAAAATACTGCATCAAGCAATGTCTTTATGATTTTCTTAAAAAGCAGTACCTCAGTTCAACTACAGACTCCCTGACAAAGGCTTGTATGCCGAAACGCATCTGAGTTTTTAAAGGTTTATGATGACCAAGCCATAATATAAAGGCTTTTTCTTAAAGAGAGTGCCTTGGAGTTTCCTAATTTGTTCTACATTTGTGACTAGCAATAAATTCAACTAAAGTGGCAGACCATAAAATCCGGCGTGTCAGGTTTGCACGGGTTCATATCACTCATCGGCAGGGTGCTAGTTTAACATTTGAGTAGGAGTACTTGTTTTACAGTAATGTGAATTTACAAAAACATTTATCTCTGCATTTGTTGTTTGAGCTGCAGTGGCATTAATTAAACAATGCCATAAAACGACAATGGAAAACAGATTTAACATTAGGGTTGGGAATTGTTAGAAATTTTCAGGTTCTGTTAAAATCATTAAACAACTATTAAAAAAATAGTGGTAAGGAAAAATGTACAATACTCAACTACTCCACGCTCAGTACTGTTTATTACTTACTGTCAACTTTATTTAAAGTTTGGCAATGTCAAAATTCAACATGTATAACAGTATACAGATCTTCATAAGTAGGGTTGGGTATAGTTAGAAATTTCCCGGTTCCAATTATGGTTCCATTTAAATGAACTATTATGATTTTTTTACTATTTTACCTTCATTGACTGTAGTATTTCTGGAAGGTAGTAAGTAATGTTGAGTAATGCTTGTCCATCAATCAGCATATGCTTTAAATTTGATGTTTTTTATGCTATCAATAACATTTTGCTTTCAAGCAAGGGCTAAGACACTTGTTCATTTCCCTACATTTTAAGGTATTTCTGTTATTTGGTTTGTCAAAAAACAGTCCAAAAGTGCACATCAATTAGGCCAAAAAAAAGCACATTGTAGATGCTCTAGCAAGCAAAATTGAGAACCAAACATCAAAGTAGGCACACCTCCGCTCCAGAGATAGAGAAATTTGTGTGCCCACTTTGATGTTTTGTTCTATGTTGTTATTTGGTTGGTGACTCCCTTTACCGGAAACACCGGTGCAAGGCTGATCAGATCACAGCGATTGATTACGTCACACCAGGACCGCTTTCAGAAACGAAACTCAGTTCCGGTTCTTTTCAAAAAACAGAAAAACAGGTTTACAATTCCCAACCCTACTTAACATAAATAACTTAAAAGTAACAGCAGTTTGTTACTTACAAGCATATGAATCAAATTTCACTGACATTTTGTAACGGTTGGAATGCATCACGACAAATGACATTTACAATACATTTACATTTATTCATTTAGCAGACGCTTTTATCCAAAGCGACTTACAAATGATGACAGTAGAAGCAATCAAAAACAACAAAAAAAGCAATGAAATACAAGTGCTATAACAAGTCTCAGTTAGGTTAACACAGTACACCTAGCATGGGCTTTTAAATAATATAATAAATAAAAAGAAAACAGATAGAATAGAGCAAGCTAATGTTACAGGTCATATATTATATATATATATATATATATATATATATATATATATATATATATATATATATATATATATATACACACACACAAACACACACATACATACAATTGCATAATAAATGAAAATAAAATACAAAAAGATTAGAAAGGTAGTTCGATTTTTTACAGAATAGATTTAGAGTAGTGAGTGATAATAAATAAATGACCTGTACATAAATAATAAATAACACCATTTGTAAATGGTATTAATGGATGCTTTTATGAAGTGTTAGAACAAGACAACAATAAAACTAATCAGCTGGAAGATGTTATGCTATTTTACACAAAACAATAATAATGGTAATAACAACAACAACAACATCACAGAACAGGTGAGTACAAACCACAACCAATATATTTACTCCGACCTAGACGGGGATAGTAATAGAATAAAATAGTGTGTATTAATATAACATAACTTTGGCCTGAAGCTATCTTTGTGTTTCAGAATTGTACAATTTTGAATAGAGCTCATAAAAGCAATGACTGATCTGGGAATCACTTATCTTTTATGATCTGCCATCTTTTGTCTGCATTGATGAGCCAAACCTCCCTCAGCCAGTTCACCATGCTTGCTCATACATAATGTTTGGTACTAAACATTTTCCATTCCGTTTGAGTATTTGATCATCATTTGTGTAGATTAGGTAATGCTATCAGGGTCAGTGTAGCATCTGATTACAATTGGCTAGTTCTTCACTTGTGTTAAATGTGGGAACGGGGTATTATCTCTCCTCTCAAATGTGCCTTCACCGCTTCCCATGTAACCCCAGGCATACTGGGGTTTTGTTATCTTGGCTGATAAATCTTTAATAAGAAGCAGAGCATTAAACGTATTGGAAATATTATTCCCTACAACAAAAAACAAAGGATTTTTGGATTACAGCAGAAAGCTATAAATAATAAGATATGTGACCCACAAAAGTTTATGATTCCTTTACGTTTTGTTTGTCATGATAATCTTGATGAACATGACTTGTATTTTGAAACATTAATACAACCACCACAAGCAATAAAAAGCTAAATGTAGGCTATTAACATACTTTGCAACGGTTGTAGTTGTTCAACGTCACCCCCATTAAACCTCGACAACTCTTTCAGTCTTCATTTATCATACTGATAATCACGATTGTGATTGAAATTATAAATCACTGTTATTAATAACGATTATTCGATCCTGCTAAAAATAAAATATGCTAAAACCATCCTAAACTTACTGGTTTAAGCTGGTCTCCCAGCTTGGTCAAACTGGTTTTAGCTGGATGTTCCAGCTGGTCTCTCAGCCTGACCAGCTAAGGAAGTGGTCAAATCCCCTCTAAAACCAGCCTTCAGACCAGCTTTGGCCAGCAAAGACCGGGCTGAATGACCAGCTAAAATCAGTCAACCATCTTTTTTTCAAGTTTTATTCAGCAAGGAAATGCAATACAATTGAATGAGTCCTTTAACCAACCTCCACTGACAAGTGGGAAGCAATTTTTATCGGGGAACCTCCTGGAAACACGATTGGGCTAGTTTTGGACTAGTTTTGAGAAGCAACTGGGCAGGATTTGTTGTGAAAACCTGGCAACCCTGATCTGAACGCACGTGCTGGAGATATACTTCTAATTACAGGAGCGTCTTTAATGATGAGATGCGCATGAAAATCGCATTCGATGTTTTGCACAGCCCTACTCACTACAAGAATGTACTGTTCCCAAAAAAAATCCAGATGCACTTAAAGGTTCATATAGTTTATAGTTATACTTATAGTTCACCCAAAAATTTAAATAACCCCATGATTAACTCCCCTTTAATCCATCCTAGGTGTATATGACTTTCATCTTTAATTAAAAAGTGAAATTAAAAAAGTGTTGACTCTTCCAAGCTTCATAAGTGGTCGAGATTTTGAAGGCCAAAAAAGTGCATCCATCCATCATAAGCAGCATTCCAGAACAGCTCCTGCGAGTTAATAAAAGCCTTCTGGAGCTAATCAGTTCATTTGTGTAAGAGAAATATTAATATTTAAAACTTTATAAACCATATACATTGGTACAGGTGTTCACAGAGTTCATGTTTCAGCCGATGATATAGCATAAGCTCCGGTGAGGATATGCTAATATGTCTCATGAAAACCAAGTTTTGTTTACGGCAAATGAAAACCAGTCTCCTCTGGGCTTATATCAAAATCCTCCGACATTTTTCTTTACAAATCCTCATTGTGAACTTCGTGAATTGTGACCAGTGTATTGTTCTGCTCTCTCCTCTGCACTTCCGCGTTTGTCACTTCTCTCCAGAGCTTACGCAAGGCCTACATCATCCGCTGAAATGAACATGCTTATGACAGTTAGAGAAAGCTAGAGATTACAATATATAAATTTGACATTTCAAATGAAGATTTGTTGATTACATTGTTATGACAGAAGGAGGTGAAAAGGGGCTGTTAAAAGGGTCATATGATGCGATTTCAACTTTTACTTTCTCTTCAGAGTGTTACAAGCTCTTGTTGCATAAACAAGATATATAAAGTTGCAAAGACTAAAGTCTCAAATCCAGAGAGATATTATTTATAAAAGTTAAGACTCTGCCACGCTCTCCTAAAATGGCTCATTCAAACAACAATGTGGAATTATTTGTGTAATGCCGCCCAAATTTTTACGCAAAAAAAGAAATCGTGGTATCAGTAACTGCAGTTAGTGTTGAAGCAATCATGTCAGTTAGACGCTGTGTGCGTCTAGGCGAAAGCAAAAGCGTGTTATTTGGCCTTCCGAAAGTAGATGCATTTAGGAATCTTTAAGAATACTTTTAATACTTAAAGTTTAAAGCATTCAATTCACACAGAGAACGTAATCATGCTGGATGAAAATGCACATTTCACAAGATTTCACAGCTGGATTTGAATGAGTTTGCAAGGTTTGTGAAATTAAATGTTCATTAGTCATTCAAAGATTTGTTTAAATTATATAAATGCATATTAGCTTAATGCTGACGGCAAACCAGAAAGTATTTTAATGTTTGCCTTTCCATTACTAATAGGCCTAATATAAAAGCAATCGTTATGATACTTTCTGTATACATTAATTCCTTTGTTTAACCATTCTATCTGATTATTAGACAGATTTCAAACTGTATTAGACAGAACTGTTAACAATGACAGTAAACAAGAGAGAGAGAGTGAGCACTGTGTGCGCTCAGGTGCTGGCACTCTCAGCACCATCAAAATAAAAGTCCCGCCTCGAACACATCAGCCAAGCAAAAAAACATATCGGCCGATATTGGAAAAATGCCAAGTATTGGCTGATATATCTGCCTTGCCTCCTAGGAGGAGGTGGTAATTCTGACTTTGCTACAACAATCTGACACTTCTGAATCAGCTGCTCAAAGTATGTTTCATTATTAAAGTATTTGCTATTGTATGTTCAAATGTGGAGTTTTGCGTGTCGCAAGTGTGTGTGTGTGTGCGTGAGAGAGAGAGAGAGGGAGAGAGAGAGAGAGAGAGAGAGAGAGAGACTGACTGTCAAACAGTGGAGTCAGCTGTCTTAACCGTCCGTGGCTTGTGTACTGCAAACACATACGAGCTTCATCACTGTGTCTGTCACACAACTCTGTTCCTGGTGGTAAAACGAAGGACATTATTACATTTATTTTGAACATTTACATTTATTTGAAATAAATCTTTACATTTATTTTGAAAGATGAAGCTCGCGATTAAGGAAAGGGGCGTTATATATCTGATGAGTGCTTGTTTGGCCAATCACATTGCATCAGAGTAGACTTCACTTGTCAGAAGGACGGACTTTGTAGAAAACAACGTGTTTGAAAGGCAGGGCATAGAGGACCTACAATAATGTATTCCATTTGGAAAATAATGTGTTTTTTGAACATTAAAGCATGTCAACATATTCTGTTACACCAAATACATAAAATAATGATCTTTAAAAAAAGCGTCATATGACCCCTTTAAAACGTATTTGTCTTTGAATCACACACAAGAGATTTGTTCAAGAATGCACTGAATGAAAGAAAAAAAAATCATATACACCTACAGTAGTAAATCATGGGGTAATTTTTGCCTGAACTATCCCTTTAGCAATCATGCTGTCTATACAGTAATTTTATATTGGTCCATATGATGAATTTTACACTCAAAACATTTGTTTAGTGTCACTGACAGTGGGAGTTATATTTTATCAGCTCTGACCAATCGGTTTTTGTGTTTTCAGAGTAAACAGATCAAATGTTGAACCAGCATGCATCATCAGCGGCCATGATGGCCATCATCTGGACCCCGGGAATACACGAGAACATTCCCCATGATGAGACCCTGCAGTACCTGCTCATTCTGTGCTCCAAAGTAACTCTGAACACAATTGTTCTGACTTTCTGGAGGCACAGCATTCTCAAGTCACTCCTGGGGATCTGCAGTGTCTCTATGTACGTGGCAGACATGCTGCTGGTCAGTGCTGTCACCAGCGTGTGGCTCTTCAAAGAAAACCTACCCACCTCCACCTCGATGTGCTTCATCCTGGCTCACGGATCGGCTGTCTACGCCCTGCTTCCTCTACCCATACTCATTGCTGGGGCATTTGACTATGGCAGTTACCCATACCAAGAAGGTAACTTAAGCTCTAAGCGCAGGGCTGTAAGTTACTGCATTGTGGTAGTGCTTATGTGGACATTAGCGTGCAGTTACACCTACAACTACACAGACACACAACCTATGGAGATTTACAAAGACAACGTCAGAGTCCTGGTGTGTCGTGTTCATGGATCTAGTGTAGCGTTTCAATTTAGTATGCAGGTATTTATTGCAGTGGTTCTTATATTACTGCTTTATTTTAAGAAGATGATTGGTTGGATCAGAAGAGCGAATAAACTGGCAGAGAAAGATCAAAACTTCATGTACAGTCAGGTTGGGGGATGTGGAAATTCTGAAGTTGAAGAAAATTCCCCTCCTCTATTTGTCAGTCTGACTCTAGGTTTTGCATCGAACTGGATGCCCTACCTGTTGATGTGTTTGGCATGTGCCTTGGTGGGCTTTGTGGTGCCAGCTTATGCCAGTGTCAATCTTCTGTGGATGGCCTGTGCCAACAGTGTACTGGTTGGCATTGCCTTTTGGTTTAGGAGTGACGGGAGTGGACCTTTAGGAAAATTCCCAGATGACACTTGTTTGTGGAAAAACTACTGGCACTTGAGCAAAGGAACTTCACCAACCGTGGACGCAAAGCTTACCAAAAGATTATACATAATAGTTCACAAGCCTGCTATGACTTCTCAAAAGATCTAGCCTAAAACGTTTAAAGGCTGGCATGATACTCTGTACAAAAGTACCGACCAAGATACAATTCGGTACTAAAATCTTAAAAACATCCATTTCCCACTAAGATTTGAACATGTTAAGCAGATTCTTAAACCACGCTTCAGACTGGCTTCAGATCCGTCTGTGTGCAGAAATACTAGGGATCCGCTGACGGAGCCATATTTAACATTTTAGTACCGAATGGTCGTGTTAGCACTCGTTGAAGAGCAGTAAGCGATGAGCATTGAAGCCAATCACAGACGTATCTGTTGAGCACGTGAAAACAATGGCCAATCAGCGCGGTTTTAAGAATCTGCTTAACATGCTCAAATCTTAGTGGGAAATGGATGTTTTTAAAATGTCAGTACCAAATTGTACTGCGGTCGGTACTTTTGACAACACTAATCTATAGCTGTATTACAAACATTGTGAGCTCCTTAGCTAGAAGTCACAATGAAGCAGAGGTAGAGACAGATATATTTGTGATGTACCTCTGAGTGTAACAATTACTGGGGAAAAATATATAATGAAGACTTGCTTCTATCCAATGATTGAATTTTAACGGGGGTGTTCACTCAAAAATGAGTGAATGGTTTATTTAATAAGACTAAATGATTGGAGATGTCGGGCATACATCACCAAAGAGAAGTCATTTTGATTAAACATTATGACTAGGTCAAAAAAAACAAAAAACAAAAAAAAAACCTTTTGAAACAAACTCGGCTCAGTCACAGTAAGATCTATGCAAAATACTTAAAGAAAAATGGTGCTTCATTCTAAGGGGCCGTTTACGTTGCGCCTAAAATTGCATGGAAAACGCTAGATGCTTTCTGCTTTTTCCCAAAGAGTTCAGGCGCCTGCCGTTGCTAACCAATCATGACCAGCGCTCTTCATGAAGATGCTTAAAGTTTCAGCAAAGGATAAATTGATTTGCAGCACTAAAAATCGCTTGCAGTAGGTCTGCTACTAAATTTATTTAAAAATGGCGATCACTGTATAGCTATGATCAGCTGTTTCTTCATCTTGGCTGAGCTTTCAATGTTGTTACGGGAAAGGATGAACCTGATTGGTTGGTTCTTGACACATAACCCGTGTTGAGCTTGCGGCATTCTGAAAAGTAGAACTGTTTTTATCTCGATGCGTTGCGAAAGAAATGAGCGCATTGCACAGCATTGCTTCCATTATGAGTGCATTTGAAATAATGAACTTGAGCGAGCAAAAAGATGCAATATGTAAATGGCCCCTAATACACCTCATTTAAAAATCTATTTCTAAGCCACTATCACAAGTAAACTTACCAACGGATGCAATACCAGAATTAACTGCTATAAGCTGAAAAAAAACGAAACAAAATCCAACATGCCAAATATATCAAGATAAATGTCTAAAATTCTTACATTTCATTCCACAGAAAAAAAGCATAAATAAAACAATTGACAATTTGTTTATGTTACATTTGTTTGTAGGGCATGTTCACACCGAGCGATAATGATAACTATATCTACAATGGTAACTATATTTGTGTCCACACCAGTGAATGACAATGGTCTGTTTATTGTTAGCTTGACCAGCTGCTACTTACGTTTGGCAAATAAGGAAGAACAGATGCTTTGGGGTTTTCAGTTTTTGCTGTTCTTGTAGCATGCTATGTTTCGAGTACAACAGTGAATGTAGCAAATGTAATCTGATCTGTAACAGGGAATTTAGCTTATGCAGTCAATGTAGTGAAATATAAACAATACATATTGTGAAACAATATGCTGTCTTTTCTACTGCAACTTTAAATGGGTCATCGGATGCCCATTTTCCACAAGCTGATATGATTCTTTTTGGTCTTAATGAAAAGTCTAACATACTTTGGTTAAAATTTCTCAATTGTGGTGTAAAAAAACATACATGCATAGCAGATATGTTCACTGAATTACTAATAAACCTAACAGATCACTCAGTTAGAAATATCAAGGGTTCACACAAAACAAGGGGAGTCTGCCTTTAGTCACATCCCGCAGTTGGAATCAGCTTCCAGAAGAGATCAGATGTGCTAAAACATTAGCCACTTTTAAATCTAGACTCAAAACTCATCTGTTTAGCTGTGCATTTATTGAATGAGCACTGTGCGATGTCCGAACTAATTACACTGTGTTTTACGTATTCACTGTATGTTATGTAAAATCATGTTCTATTTCTAACTGTTTTAAATTCATTTTAAATAAGTCATTAAATCAAAGTTTTTAAATTGCTTGTTTTATTTTTGTGATTATTTTTGTTCATGATTATTTTACTTTCTTTTATATAAAGCACTTTGAATTAGCATTGTGTATGAAATGTGCTATATAAATCTTGCCTTGCCTTGTTTTCAGCAAGCGGTTCTATTCCATGTTGCTTTAAATGCTAATGAGTGATATGGTAGTGGGGTGATAAGTTGAACAGACACATTTAGGCAGATCGAAGATCGGCGCATCCACTTCAAAAATGAATGTTCAGCGGCTCAGATATCTGGAGTAAATGCCGACTGCTATATTCAATGCTTAATCAGGAGACATTCTTGTCTTCACCTGCACCGGAGTCAACACAATGGCAGAACGCTTACAGCTCACTCAGGAAGGCCATGGCCTTGCCATCACGGAGCAGTGTCACCGAGGTGGGTTAAACACTACATGTATGCTAGGTTGGACATGCGCCCAGTACTTTTACCTGTTTGCAAATCTACTAAATTTATAATCAACATTTGTATTTTGTCACCTTTTTTCCTCTGAGAATGTAAAAGAGACATGCAGACTAGGCACGTTTAAAAATTCAAAATGTGAAACAAACACTGGTTAAAACTCTTCTTGTTCGGGCTTCAGTTGGCAAATGCCGGGAATATTCTCCACAACAGAGAACAGCGTCCCGTCTCTCCATGTCAGCTGTAGTTTTCGATTTCCCTAATCTAAACAATCTTAAATTCGGTGCTTAGCGTCTACGTCACGGCTCTCAGCCCGCCCACTGTTCGTTGACTGGATGGCTGGTGCGGAGCCGGGGAAAATCTGGGAGCTGGTTACTATCTCAGACTGAGTACAGAAGCGAACTGAAATTGAGCGGAAGTACGAAGTCTGACGTAGTCAGGCTAGATATGTACACAGACTTCCAACACACATTTATGGTCAAACAACAACAAAAGTGAATTTCGAATTCGATGACCCCTTTAAAGGAGGTGAGACAATGTTGTCGAAACCTGCACTGGATACCAGAGGTATTTGTATGTTATTCTGTTTTCTGTGCAGAGCTTCTCCAAAATTTTGTCTGCTGTTTAAACGTGCAATCCCTTTGAATATACAACCCGAATTCCGGAAAAGTTGGGACGTTTTTTAAATTTTAATAAAATGAAAACTAAAAGACTTTCAAATCACATGAGCCAATATTTTATTCACAATAGAACATAGATAACATAGCAAATGTTTAAACTGAGAAAGTTTACAATTTTATGCACAAAATGAGCTCATTTCAATTTTGATTTCTGCTACAGGTCTCAAAATAGTTGGGACGGGGCATGTTTACCATGGTGTAGCATCTCCTTTCCTTTTCAAAACAGTTTGAAGACGTCTGGGCATTGAGGCTATGAGTTGCTGGAGTTTTGCTGTTGGAATTTGGTCCCATTCTTGCCTTAAATAGATTTCCAGCTGCTGAAGAGTTCTTGGTCGTCTTTGACGTATTTTTCGTTTAATGATGCGACAAATGTTCTCTATAGGTGAAAGATCTGGACTGCAGGCAGGCCAGGTTAGCACCCGGACTCTTCTACAACGAAGCCATGCTGTTGTTATAGCTGCAGTATGTGGTTTTGCATTGTCCTGCTGAAATAAACAAGGCCTTCCCTGAAATAGACGTTGTTTGGAGGGAAGCATATGTTGCTCTAAAACCTTTATATACCTTTCAGCATTCACAGAGCCTTCCAAAACATGCAAGCTGCCCATACCGTATGCACTTATGCACCCCCATACCATCAGAGATGCTGGCTTTTGAACTGAACGCTGATAACATGCTGGAAGGTCTCCCTCCTCTTTAGCCCGGAGGACACGGCGTCTGTGATTTCCAACAAGAATGTCAAATTTGGACTCGTCTGACCATAAAACACTATTCCACTTTGAAATAGTCCATTTTAAATTAGCCTTGGCCCACAGGACACGACGGCGCTTCTGGACCATGTTCACATATGGCTTCCTTTTTGCATGATAGAGCTTTAGTTGGCATCTGCTGATGGCACGGCGGATTGTGTTTACCGACAGTGGTTTCTGAAAGTATTCCTGGGCCCATTTAGTAATGTCATTGACACAATCATGCCGATGAGTGATGCAGTGTCGTCTGAGAGCCCGAAGACCACGGGCATCCAATAAAGGTCTCCGGCCTTGTCCCTTACGCACAGAGATTTCTCCAGTTTCTCTGAATCTTTTGATGTTATGCACTGTAGATGATGAGATTTGCAAAGCCTTTGCAATTTGACGTTGAGGAACATTGTTTTTAAAGTTTTCCACAATTTTTTTACGCAGTCTTTCACAGATTGGAGAGCCTCTGCCCATCTTTACTTCTGAGAGACTCTGCTTCTCTAAGACAAAGCTTTTATAGCTAATCATGTTACAGACCTGATATCAATTAACTTAATTAATCACTAGATGTTCTCCCAGCTGAATCTTTTCAAAACTGCTTGCTTTTTTAGCCATTTGTTGTCCCCGTGCCAACTTTTTTGAGACCTGTAGCAGGCATTAAATTTTAAATGAGCTAATTAAGTGGATAAAAGTGTAAAATTTCTCAGTTTAAACATTTGCTACGTTATCTATGTTCTATTGTGAATAAAATATTGGCTCATGTGATTTGAAATTCCTTTAGTTTTCATTTTATTAAAATTTTAAAAAACGTCCCAACTTCTCCGGAATTCGGGTTGTAAATGAAGTCTGATTGTCAGGGTTTTGTTCACCAGCTGTAAAAAATAAAACAAAAAATAAGGTTTAGGAAGTGAACCCAAACATATATTTCCTCTATTTTGTTATCGTTACAGTTGTGTTGTGCACACTGCCATTCTCTTACATTTTAAAATAATGTTCTTGGTGTGAACAGGCCTTTACACTGTGTGTACAATTATATAATTAGAGGTGATTCTCACAATCATTTAACTATATTTTGTCACATCCCCTTTTTAAATCCCTCTACTCCAGGACCATCTCTTGTTTTTATGGTCTGGTAATGCTTATGTTATACAATCTACCAGTACATCACATTATTTTACTAAACTGATTCTATAAAATTTTATATATTAAACTAGATAAAAAAGTTTGTCAAGACAAACTTTAAGTTGGCTTGAGAAAGTCTGACAAGAAAGTTTGAAAATGTGAAAAGTTTAAAAAGTTTAAAGTTTAAAAAGATTTAAAAGTTTGAAAAGTTTAAGTTTAAAAAAGAAAGTGATTAACATATTGCTAGCATTACAAGCAAGTGACTACCATGTCATTAGCATGATTAGCGTAGTTGTTAGCATGATGCTAGCATGATTCGCAAGTGACTAGCATGTAGTTAGAATGATTAGCAAGGTATCTAGCATGTCACTAGCATGATTAGCAAGTGACTAGCATGTTGCCAGCATGATTAGGAAGTTACTAGCATGCGACTAGCATGTTGTTAGCATGTTTCTACCATGATTAGCATGTTGCTAGCATGTTTCTAGCATGACTAGCATGCGACTAGCATGTTGCTAACATGATTAGCATGTTGCTAGCATGATTTTAGCATGATTAGCATGTTGCTAGCATGATTGGCATGCGACTAGCATGTTACTAGCATGATTAGCATGCGACTAGCATGTCGCTAGCATTTTTATAGCATGATTAGCATGTTGCTGCCATGTAGCATGTTTCTAGCATGACTAGCATGCAACTAGCATGATTTTAGCATGATTAGCATGTAGCTAGAATGTTTGTAACATGACTAGCATGTTGCTAGCATGTTTCTAGCATGATTAGTATGCGACTAGCATGTTGCTAGCATGATTAGCATGTTGCTAGATAGAAAGATAGATAGATAGATAGAAACAGATAGATAGATAGAAACAGATAGATAGATAGATAGATAGATAGATAGATAGATAGATAGATAGATAGATAGAAACAGATAGATAGATAGATAGATAGATAGATAGATAGATAGATAGATAGATAGATAGATAGAAATAGTCAGATAGATAGATAGAAATAGTCAGATAGATAGATAGATAGATAGATAGATAGAAATAGATAGAAATAGATAGATAGATAGATAGATAGATAGATAGATAGATAGATAGATAGATAGATAGAAATAGTCAGATAGATAGATAGATAGATAGATAGATAGATAGATAGATAGATAGATAGAAATAGTCAGATAGATAGATAGATAGATAGATAGATAGATAGATAGATAGATAGAAATAGTCAGATAGATAGATAGATAGATAGATAGAAATAGTCAGATAGTCAGATAGATAGATAGTCAGATAGATAGATAGATAGATAGATAGATAGATAGATAGATAGATAGATAGATAGATAGATAGATAGATAGATAGATAGATAGATAGATAGATAGATAGATAGATAGGCTTTCTCAAGCCAACTTAATTACTTTTGCTTAAATGGAAGTCATAAACATAATCAGAATTTGGAATAATCTACTTTTTGTCAATAAAACAGTATTTGTTTAAGCAAAGAAGCTCTGTAAAGCTATATCTAATAGCACTATGTTATTTATAAACCATACTTTGGAAATAATAATGATGATTTGGCTTTTGAAAGTGTTTTTGTAATTAATTTCAAAATCAATGTCTAACTACTGGTAATCTATTAATAGCTTAAAGGAGTGTTCTGGGTTCAGCACAAGTTGAGCTCAAACAAAGTGTTGTAATACCTCAAAATTAGTTTCACAATTAGCTGTTTTTATTTTAAAGAAAGAATTTTCCTTCTTTCCTTCTTCTCAGCACATAGAGATTAATTCTCAGCACATAGAGACTCTTTCACCTAGATATTACACTATAGAGACTGTGTCTGTTCCCCGAACTAATGATAAAGCTTGGCTTATTGAATATCAGATCCCTTTCTACGAAAACACTTTTTGTAAATAATATGATCACTGATCATAATATAGATGTACTCTGTTTGACAGAAACCTGGCTAAAACTTGATGATTACATTATTTTAAATGAATCCACCCCCCAAGATTAGGCCTAAAAAAAAAATTTTTGGTTCCGGTTTCCGACCGACCCTGTCAATTTATGTGCGACCCAAATTTATTTTATGAGACTGGGGAAGAACGGTCTTTCACACATCGTTAATTAAATTAGTTTCCTTTAAATGCTGTTTTACACTTAAGTAATCCGTTAAAAACCATTAAGTATTGCATCAAAACCCTTTAACTGTCAATTCCTAAAGTGAGCTATAACTTAAGGTTTGGAAATCGTAACATTAAGAGAAACACGGGAGGAGTCAACAATATATCGCGGAACAGAGAGGGCACTGACAACATGCTGACAGACAGGACATTAACATTACCAGCTTACTTTTAATATGAAAAAGTCTCATTTGGTTATTTCACCTTTCAAATGTGGTCATTTTTTAAAGAAATGTAAACAATAAATACCGTTTTGTGGCTCTTGAATGTGTCGAACAGATCGCTGTAAGTTAGATCATCAGTTAAAACTAACTGATCGTCTCTTGCTTCTAGTTAATTTATAGCATCAAAATCAAATAAACCACATAAATGAGCATAACAAAGAATGTTGTTTGACTACAAAAAGATGTCTGTACACTCCGTTTTTCAAGTTCAAATCCTCCATGTTAATCTACTATGAGATCGCCTGTCAAAAATCCCGCGAAGGCTTTTTGTGTGTGTGTGTGCGTTTTGCGTGTCTATGGCAACAACAGACTTTAAACGGGAATACAGAATCACTGTCGTAAAAGTACCGGTACACACATTTAAAATCAGCACGCGTGTGTGTAAAACTGCCACTGGAGAAAAAAAAAAATAAAAAATAAATCCCTACCGACCAATGACCTCAACTGACAACCAACCGGAACCAAACTTTTTTTTTTTTTAGGCCTTACTGTTATAAACATGAGCCACGTCTAAAAGGCAAAGGTGGAGGTGTTGCTTCAATTTATAACAACATTTTCAATGGTAATGGAAATCATATAACATTATCCAGAGAAACAAATGTTAATGATAAATCCCCTGTTATATTTGTACTGGCTCCTGTATAAAGGCACCATACAGACTTTATTAAAGGTGCCATCTGTCATATCTGGCAAAAAAATCAAGTCATACTCAACATTCCATACCAGATGGGGGCAGTATGCCTCAATAAAGTGAATTGGTCTACTCTAGAGTAACAAACGAGAAACGGCATAGTCTCTATGCTCCGCCCCTACCTTCACAACAACCCTAGAGCATAGCCGAAGCCTATAAGACAGCGGTTCTCAATTGCAGTCCTCGCGCCCCACTGCTCTGCACATTTTGAACGTTTCTCTTAGCGCTTCAGACATTTGTTCTATTCGAACATAAGTGCCCTGCGAAGTGGACATCACAGGATATTCAGCCATGATTCCAGTTCGAAGCGAACGTAGCTATATGTTCCAATCAAAGTGCATTGAAGTGTGCAAGATGTGAATTTAAATTGTATTGATTTACAGAGGTATATGATGTCACAGTTGTCCATGTTTAAAGACGCTGCACAGCCCAAATCAGTGAATGAATGTTTCGATGTGAGGTAAACTTAAACAGATTTCCCCTGCTCAGAGAGTAGGGAGCAATGAACAATTGGAACACAGTTCTTGCACGGAGTTCATTTCTAACGAGCTGATTATCTGAATCAGGTGTGTTAACAAAGAGAAACGTGCAAAATATGCAGAGCAGTGGGGCGCGAGGACTGGAATTGAGAACCGCTGCTATAAGAGGACGTTTTGCCTCCAGAGGAACGTTGGGTGATGTCAAGTGATTTTGAAACATGACATCTTCAAGCTACTCCCCTTCACCTTTCCCAGTGAATATGTTCCTATTCGTTTTGTTCATATTACATTGAGTTGTATAAACACATTATTTGAATTAAATTAATTTGACAGACAGCATTCTGTCAACATCATTGGTCAACATCAGACAGCTGATGTTGACCAAGCTAGCGCCAACCAACGTAACCAGAGCTGCCAACTCTCAAGCATTCACCGTGAGACACACGCAACATCAAACGCAGCTACGGTTAGCCATCGCTAACATAAGCACGTTTATAGAACAGCCTTCGATACATTTCTATGTTATAACTTCCCGAAGAAAAATACACAAACATATAAAACAAACTTCTAGCGAAATACTAACAGCATCTAACTTACCAATCCAAAAGAAATGTTGCAAGTTCGGTGTCGAACCTCATTTCTTTCAGGTCCATCAGTTGGCTCCAGCGATTGAAAGCAGTGCCGATGTTTACTCTGGTTCGGCTCCTTTTCTTATCGGATTTGATTTGTGATTCCGAGCGCGGTTGTTTCCCTGTAGCGGGTGGTGGTCTCTTGCCAAGGGCTTAAGTCATCCTTCCGCTCTCTTCCCTGAACTGAAATGTAGTGGGCTGTACTTTCCACATGATTGACATCAGGTATAAGTACGCCCACAAGCCGTGCGAGTTATTCGTGTATTGCAGGTTGGCTGGTGGTTATGTTGCCCGCATACCGCCTCCCATGGCCGAAACTGGTATTACGACACCTGTCGGGCCGGGGCTAGTAATGCTACTGCTAATTAAGGTTGGTATCTCTGCAGCACTATAACTTGACATTTTTTTAATGACATCATCGCCCTTATTTATTCTCATACTTTTGATGCGTGTAGGTCATTTTTTCAATATTTTTACCTTAATTTTTGCACATGGCACCTTTAAAGAGTTTTGTGATTTTACATCCGAGTTAGTTCTGGCTGCAGATAAAGTTTTAATAGTTGCTGATTTTAAAATCCATGTTGATAATGAAAAAGATGCATTGGGATCAGCATTTATAGACATTCTGAACTCTACTGGGGTTAGACAACACGTTTCAGGACCTACTCATTGTCGAAATCATACTCTAGATTTAATAATGTCACTTCTTGTTACAAGTATGGAAGAACCATCACCTCTACCACAAAAGACTGCTTTTTAAGTTATCTTCCTGATGTATCCAAATTCCTTAGCATACCCAAAACCTCAGAACAACTTGATGATGTAACACAAACTATGGACTCTCTCTTTTCTAGCACTTTAAATACAGTTGCTCCTTTACGCTTAAGGAAGGTTAAGGAAAACAGTTTGACACCATGGTATAATGAGCATACTTGCACCCTAAAGAGAGAAGCCCGAAAAAATGGAGCGCAGCTGGAGGAAAACCAAACTATAGGTATTTCGTATTGCTTGGCGGGAAAGTAACCTATCCTACAGAAAAGCATTAAAAACTGCTAGATCCGATTACTTTTCTTCTATTTTAGAAGAAAACAAACGTAATCCAAGGTATTTATTCAATACAGTGGCTAAATTAATGAAAAATAAAGCCTCAACAAGTCTTTACATTTCCCAACACCACAGCAGTAATGACTTTATGAACTACTTTACTTCTAAAATCGATACTATTAGAGATAAAATTGCAACCATTCAGCCGTCAGCTACAGTATCACATCAGACAGTGCACTATAGACCCCCTGAGGAACAGTTCCACTCATTCTCTACTATAGGAGAGGAAGAATTGTATAAACTTGGTAAATCATCTAAACCAACAACATGTATGTTAGACCCTATACCATCTAAGCTCCTAAAAGAGGTGCTTCCAGAAGTCATAGATCCTCTTCTGACTATTATTAATTCCTCATTGTCATTAGGATATGTCCCCAAAACCTTCAAACTGGCTGTTTTTAAGCCTCTCATCAAAAAACCACAACTTGACCCCAAAGAACTAGTTAATTATAGACCAATCTCGAATCTCCCTTTTCTGTCCAAGATACTAGAAAAGGTGGTATCCTCACTATTATATTCCTTCTTAGAGAAAAATGGTATATGTGAGGATTTCCAGTCAGTATTTAGACTGTATCATATTACTGAGACAGCTCTCCTTAGAGTTACAAATGATCTGCTCTTATCATCTGATCGTGGTTGTATCTCTCTATTAGTTTTATTGGATCTTAGTGCTGCGTTTGACACAATTGACCACAACATTCTTTTGCATAGATTTGAAGACTTTGTTGGCATCAGTGGAAGTGCATTAACATGGTTTAAATCGTACTTATATGACCGCTATCAGTTCGTAGCAATGAATGAAGATGTATCATATCGATCACAAGTGCAGTATGGAGTACCTCAAGGCTCAGTACTAGGGCCACTACTCTTCACGCTTTATATGTTACCCTTGGGGGATATCATCAGGAAACATGGTGTTAGCTTTCACTGTTATGCTGATGATACTCAGCTCTATATTTTTTCGCGGCCCGGTGAAACACACCAATTTGAAAAACTAATGTAATGCATAGTTGATATAAAAAACTGTATGACGAGTAATTTCTTACTGCTAAATTCTGAAAAAACAGAGGTGTTAATTATAGGACCTAAAAACTCTGCTTGCAATAACCTAGAACACTGTCTAAGACTTGATGGCTGCTCTGTCAATTCTTTTAAAATATTGCTTATTACTTATAAAGCCCTGAATGGTTTAGCACCTCAGTATTTGAATGAGCTCCTTTTATATTATAATCCTCTAAGTCCGCTACGTTCTCAAAACTCAGGCAATGTGATAATACCTAGAATATCAAAATCAACTGCGGGCGGCAGATCCTTTTCCTATTTGGCGCCTAAACTCTGGAATAACCTACCTAACATTGTTCGGGAGGCAGACACACTCTTGCAGTTTAAATCTAGATTAAAGACCTATCTCTTTAACCTGGCTTACACATAACATACTAATATGCTTATAATATCCAAATCCATTAAAGGATTTTTAGGCTGCATTAATTAGGTAAACCGGAACCGGGAACATTTCCCATAACACCCTATGTACTTGCTACATCATTAGAAGAATGGCATCTACGCTAATATTTGTCTGTTTCTCTCTTATTCCGAGGTCACCATAGCCACCAGATCCAGTCTGTATCCAGATCAGAGGGTCACTGCAGTCACCCGGATCCAGTACGTATCCAGACCAGATGCTGGATCAGCATAAGCTCGGCATCCAGCGATGTGGGGGCAGCTTCAGACGGGGCCTCGGACCACGCTCCCGGGTCTGAGGCAATAGTAGACATGGCGTCGTCCTCGTCATATCCAAACGAGAGCATTTCCCTTGCTTCAAGTGGAGGGCGGTAACTGGCCTCAGAGTATGAGAGGGGATCTTCCACGTGAGGGTGGCGTGGGCGTTGGGCCGATGCCAGTACCTCGACAGAATCCGTCGACGGAGCTCTCTGCAGTCTCCCGGTTCGCGGCTCGACGGCGGCGGACGGGGGAGAGGCAGGAGATACAGGGCCACCGTTGCGGGTAACGGCCAGCCTTGCACGAAGGATCTTGATGGGAAGCTCCTCACAGGCACGACATCCCGAACCTTCGAATGCCGCCTCTGCGTGAGCCCGACCCAGGCACAGCACACACTGCTCGTGTGCATCCGGGAAATCAATGGGCCCACCACACATGCGGCAAAGAGACATCATAAGAGTAAAATCACCGGAACGTGGGAGGGGATAATTTTCCACAATTTTCCGCTCTGTATGCGTGAATCCACGGCGAAACCAGACTCAAATGAAGAAAAAAGATTCTGAGGTTATATAGCTTATATTGATGGCTGTCAGCCAATCAGGTGAGGGCGAGGGCGCCATTGGCTATTTGCAAGCAAAAGAGTTATTCAATCAGACTTCATAATTTCGAGGAAATGGATTTCCCCATACGTAATGTCGAAAGACCGACTCGATAAGGGAACTACCACTGGCTCTGCACCCATTTACCTAAATTTGTTACTTCAGACTTATGTGCCTCTAGAAGCTTATTGTAATGTGATCTAGAGATCAGTTTTTGTGACAAGCAGCTGAGATACTGAGGTTTCCAGTTAACATCTACATAACATAAAAAGTGTTGTGGGTCATGACACAATAATGAGCCGAGGTAAGTAAAAATAAAACAACTCAAGAAAAATAAAATAATAACAACAATAAATAAATACTTTTATGCAACAAACTTAATTTCTGGGCCACTTGAGATGGAATGACGCTCGAAAATCAAGCAGTAAAGTAGGGATTAAACCACTGATCTATAATATAGATATAGATCAGTGGATCAAACACTTCCTTTCTCTTTAGGCATTTTGGGAATCAAACACAGCCCCCTTGACACCTGATATGAAGCGCTTCTGAAGTGGCATTTAGGTGTCTTTACACAGACTGTTTAATTTATGCTGTTTAAGTAGTCAAATAAAATTTAAAATAAAATAAAAAAGGCTCTGCGTGATTTAGCGTCAGTTAGCTGATCTGCTAATGAAAACAGTAACGTTAGGGCGAATTAAACTTACTTGTCCTCCAACGGTGACGTCGAAAAACACTATCGGGTTATTAGGATTTGAAGGCTGAACGTTCATGGTTGTTTTTAGGATTATATCACTCCAGACAGCAGAAATATGAACTATTAATGTTTCCCAGTTCTTAGATTCTCGGGAACGATTCAAACATGTTCACCCGTGACGTCACTACGGTAACCTGCAGGAGGACTTTCCTCGGACGCTACCGAGGGACATTCATCCAGCTTTATTAAAAACATCTGAATTTTTTCTCAGGATTAGACGTCTGTGCACAATAAAATAAAATAAAATAATTTAAAACCAATTAATTAAAAAAAGAAAAGAAAAGAACCAGGAAGTATGACCATATTAGCCCGGTCCTGTCAACACTGCACTGGCTCCCTATCAAGCATCGTATAGATTTTAAAAATATTGCTTATTACCTATAAAGCCCTGAATGGTTTAGCACCTCAGTATTTGAATGAGCTCCTTTTACATTATAATCCTCTACGTCCGCTACGTTCTCAAAACTCAGGCAATTTGATAATACCTAGAATATCAAAATCAACTGCGGGCGGCAGATCCTTTTCCTATTTGGCGCCCAAACTCTGGAATAACCTACCTAACATTGTTCGGGAGGCAGACACACTCTTGCAGTTTAAATCTAGATTAAAGACCCATCTCTTTAACCTGGCTTACACATAACATACTAATATGCTTTTATTATCCAAATCCGTTAAATGATTTTTAGGCTGCATTAATTAGGTAAACCGGAACCGGAAACACTTCCCATAACACCCTATGTACATCATTAGAAGAATGGCATCTACGCTAATATTTGTCTGTTTCTCTCTTGTTCCGAGGTCACCATAGCCACCAGATCCAGTCTGTGTCCAGATCAGAGGGTCACTGCAGTCACCCGGATCCAGTACGTATCCAGACCAGATGGTGGATCAGCACCTAGAAAGGACCTCTACATCCCTGAAAGACAGCGGAGACCAGGACAACTAGAGCCCCAGATACAGATCCCCTGTAAAGACCTTGTCTCAGAGGAGCACCAGGTCAAGACCACAGGAAACAGATGATTCTTCTGCACAATCTGACTTTGCTGCAGCCTGGAATTGAACTGCTGGTTTCGTCTGGTCAGAGGAGAACTGGCCCCCCAACTGAGCCTGGTTTCTCCCAAGGATTTTTTCTCCATTCTGTCACCGATGGAGTTTCGGTTCCTTGCCACTGTCACCTCTGGCTTGCTTAGTTGGGGACACTTCATCTACAGAGATATCGTTGACTTGATTGCAAATAAATGCACAGACACTATTTAACTGAACAGAGATGACATCACTGAATTCAATGATGAACTGCCTTTAACTATCATTTTTGCATTATTGACACTGTTTTCCTAATGAATGTTGTTCAGTTGCTTTGACGCAATGTATTTTGTTTAAAGCGCTATATAAATAAAGGTGACTTTGACTTACAGAAGATAATAATGATAATGTTTATATTATATTAATATCAAACAGAGAGAAAAACCTGTGAATGAAATTTCATCTTAATAAAAGGTCAAATACCCGAAATTAGTAAGGTACACGGTTACTGTCATCTGGGCAAATAATGAAACATCTGGTTTTCACATCTGCTTTCACAATTCGTTCTTCCACATGTTTTTTTTTTTTTACAAACATTAGATCACTGATTTAAGTCTTCAGAAACGTAACTGGTTTAACATTTTATTTTTTACTCCCTTTTATGAATTACTCAATGTATTAAAAAACTGGAGAGTTACAACTGTTTGTTATTTAGTCATACTGTGATTGTGAATAATTATGAATTATTCATTTTGGTTATCTTTGATTACAGATGCTTCTCTTCTCCAGATCTAGAAACTCAAAACCGAAATTCCTCTCATCATATTTTTGCCATAGCTGTGCCTGTGGCTTTAGCATAAGAACACATCTATAACACAATGCAACACAGCAAGTCACATTTATATCTGGGGCCATTTGTACTGTGCTTTATATCAATTTATATAATTAAATGTGTACAGTTAATTGTCAGCTGGCCAAATCAGAATTACCTTTTCAACTTGTTATTCATACAAAATGCTGTTTCATAATTACTGTTTACATATTTGTGAGGAGCCAAAAGTTAGATTACACTTTAAACACAGATGTTCTTTGGGAGAATAATTTATGAATATCACAAATTTTCCCTTTAGATAATATTTCATATATATATATATATATATAAAAGACATTCTTCTCAAATCAGTGTTGATGGGTTGTCACAAGGTTGTCTTCAAGAAACAAGATAAACCAATAAACACTTAAACTTCCTTGTTATAGTAATCCATTAATCATAGAATAAACAGTGCACTGAATATGTTTCTTCTATTATTCTATTATTATTCTTCTTTATTGAGAATAACACATATATTAGACTGTAATGCTAGTCGACGCTCAGTGGGAGGTACTTCAGCGGGGACCCAGGAGTAACGGGGCGTCCGAGCTTTCCAGAAGACTCACTGTGAATAGAAGAAGAAAAATCAACAGATTTAGGACATGGTTATCATGAAAAGGCATAATTAAGCAGCATTTAAACCCCATTCGCCAAACAAATTACGATTGAAATTAAGAAATAATATGTAGCATTAAATTATTCAAATCTTTTTAAACCCAGGCTTATATGTGCATGTACTATTAATTCTACAGTGTTAAAATTAGATGTTTATATGCATACATGTATTGTTTTACCAATTGTCTATAGCATTATCATGATAGTACAGAATCTTTCTGTTCCAGAACATTCAGATTTTAATACACAAATTTGCAACACTGGAATTATTATATGTATTGGGCAATTAATAACAAGTAAGCAAGATATGCATAAAATAAACCAAGAAACATAACAAATAATATTTTATAAATATATTTTTATTAGCAGATGCTATTTTACCAAAGCTTAATATACAAAGGGCAAATAACATTGTATTTGCTCAAAGTAAGCATTCATACCTAGCTAGCGACTGTATCATGGTACTTTCTATTGAAGTGAATGAAGTGTCTGCTAAAAACATAAAATAAATGCACCATGCACAACACTTTAACATAATCTGTGTTAAGCAAAGCCAGCCCACCTTCCAGCTGCTAGGGCCTTGTGTGAAAACATGAGCACACTTGGGGGAACAGACTCTCGGCGTCCATCTCTCCGACAGTAGTAGTTATTTGCAAATTTATGGCTCGGTCCAACGGGAAGTGTAGGTGGAGGCTGAGTCCTACCATCAATGACATTGATCAATATTAGCCATTGCATTAATTGTCATCATAACATAACAGTGCTTTGTAAATAAGGCTATACTATATAATATAAATATAGAAGTATTTTAACTATATTTTACATTCTCCTAAAAAAAACAGTTTTTTTCTAGACAGCAAATACAATTTTGAAATTGTTTACTGTAGAACCATTAAAATGGTGAATAATAATAATAATAATAATAATAAACATTTTCACCTGCAAAAAAAAAAAAGTTAGATAATTCCACGAATTATTATAAAAACAAGTTATAGGCAAGAATATCTACCTCTTTGAGATCTCGGTGTACCGAAGTTGTAGTTTGGACTGGAGATCGTGCTGTTAGGGAACGAGAGAAAACTGCATTTATGTAACGTTAGTGAACAAAATATCATATAGACACGAAAAACTGCTGATTATTAACGCAAAACAAGCAAGCAAACTTAAGCATACACACAGAGACTTAAACGTTATTTTCTAACCGTCTCATATTACATCGATACGTTCGGATCTGTACGTAATAACTGATTAAACGATCATTATATCTCACCCCTGACAATACGTTCCTCAGTCTCTGGATAATTTTGGTAGCCGACGCCATCCTCGCATGAAGGTGAACCCGCTGCTCTGTGAATCTGTCTCTGGATCAGTGCTGCTGACCGACCCCTCACTGTAACACACAGAGTGTGAGCGAGCGAAGCTGATCCTGGGTCAGTTACAGCAGCAACGGATCGACCAGCGGACCGGAAGTCGTCTTCTTACTCTTTGGTTCAGTGGCTGGTCACATCCGAACGGGATCGCCACCAGTCGTACAAATTGCCTGCCTAATGAATAATCATACACATTTTTTTTTTTTACAATTTTAACCACTTTAAACCGTTTAGAAATAGACAGATAATTATCCAGCTGTTACCCTATAGCTATACGAACTGATCTAATATATATATATATATATATATATATATATATATATATATATATATATATATATATATATATATATATATATATATATATATATATATATATATATATATATAGCAGATTAAACCTATATGAATGCGATATGGCTGGACAGGCCAGTCAAACGTTTCACTGCATTTTTCATTTGTCTGTGTAGATACCTAATCATTTAAATAATCAAAAACACCTAATTATTCTGCTGTGTATGACTGGGCTCCATCTATCTGACGGGTATGAGAGAATTTTTTTCTTGGGGACTTCCAGTCTGGGACATCGAATATATTTGAGCCTGACTAAGATAGGTCTTGATGTAGAGCTTGAAGTCTACGACGCTGTTTCATGGGTGGGAATTAATCAGAACCACCCATTCAAAGCAATGCCAGCAGAAGAGACACAGTTCAACGCATTACTTCAGCGGGATCCCGCCACACACCGCTATTATACTAATACTAATAAAAACGTTATTAACGGAATGAACGGGAACTACTGTTGGTATCATAAACGGATTATTATAACCTAACGAGAAGAAGAAGAAGAAAAGTAGCAATCGTCACAATAAGGGTGAGACAAAGTTTCATGAAGTTTCATTGAAAAATAGTTGACTATCAGAATAGAGAGCGCGGCTTTGGCTCAGTTTGTTGCTTTGATGATAATTCAGGTTTTATCTTTAACAATGATAAAGCTTCACTGTCACTGCTGTAACTGTGTTCAAATGTGTTGTGACACGGGATTTTATGTGTCTGCTTTTTTGTTGTTGTTGTTGTTCTGGTTTTTCACGTTCAGATAACAGTATAATTTTATCATCTCTGCAGAATAACAAAGCTTGATTTTATACTTGGCTTTATATTCAGCAAAGTCAAGATGTATATTTGTGTCTACTCTTTATAGTGTGTGCAGCCTGTACCTAATATTGCTTCACTAATAAAACACAAATTAGTGTTTGTTTATGAAGCCCTTGATCTTAGGGGAGAGAGGACTATTATATATCTTATATAAAACTAAAATTTATTCAGTTTTTGGACACAACCTGTTGTGTTCACTGAGTATATCTAGCTCAGTCATTTAACCCAATAAAGAAAGTTGTTGTGTTTATGGGGAATGTAGATCAATAACTACAATAAATAAACAGTGAAGGGTTACATTTGTAACCCTTTTACATTTTATTTAAGTATTTTTGTTTTATTAGAACCTTTATTAAAACTTCATTTATGTTGATGTTTACTTAATGTTTATTGTAAAATAATAATAATAATAATAATAATAATAATAATAATGACACAGAGATCAGGTTTTAAAATTGCATTTAAACGTGCTCTAAATTTTGGTAACATGATTGCAAAAATAACGTAAGTTAAAAATGATACAGTGCTGAAAAAAAAAGCTTTTTAAAATACGCCATTTGTTATTTTAACTTCTCTTTTGTACCATCCATGCTCAGATTATGTCTTTCAGTATGCCTCTATGTGTATTTATTAGAAGGCAATAAATAATCAAACATAAATAAATAAATTCAGTATAAATAAAGGAAGAAAAGCACAAAATATGACATTTCATGACCTTTCCATTAATAAAATCATCCTGATCTACTGATCTTCGCAGACAAAACTACTATTAAAGATACATTATATACTTGACCCCAAAAATTGAACTTGTCTCCGAAACGCTGAAAGAATCACATACTTCAGGTCTCATGATTCTGTTTATGGGCCATTCCCTGTCTGCGTCGCCCCTCCACCATTCACCCTTACACCCGTCTACAAGTGGAATACATGTGTGTAAAGAATGCAGAATACAGATATGTATATACAAACCTGATGCCAAAAAAGTTGGGACACTGTACAAATTGTGAGTAAAAAAGGAATGGAATAATTTACAAATATCATTAACTTATATTTCATTTACAATAGAATATAGATAACATATCAAATGTTGAAAGTGAGACATTATGTAATGTCATGCCAAATATTGGCTCATTTTGGATTTCATGAGAGCTACACATTCCAAAAAAGTTGGGACAGTTAGCAATAAGAGGCCGGAAAAGTTAAATGTACATATAAGGAACAGCTGGAGGACCATTTTGCAACTTATTAGGTCAATTGGTAACATGATTGAGTATAAGAAGAGCCTCTCAGAGTGGCAGTGTCTCTCAGAAGTCAAGATGGGCAGAGGATCACCAATTCCCCCAATGCTGCGATGATAAATAGTGGAAGCAATATCAGAAAGGAGTTTCTCAGAGAACAATTGCAAAGAGTTTGAAGTTATCATCATCTACAGTGCATAATATCATCCAAAGATTCAGAGAATCTGGAACAATCTCTGTGTGTAAGGGTCAAGGCTGGAAAACCATACTGGACGCCTGTGATCTTCAGGCACTGCATCACATACAGGAATGATACTGTAATGTAAATCACAACATGTGCTCAGGAATACTTCCAGAAAACATTGTCAGTGAACACAATACACCGTGCCATTCACCAGCTAAAACTCTATAGGTCAAAAAAGAAGCCATATCTAAACATGATCCAGAAGCGCAGGCCTTTTCTCTGGGCCAAGGCTCATTTAAAATGGACTGTGGCAAAGTGGACAACTGTTCTGTGGACAGACGGATCAAAATTTGAAGTTCTTTTTGGAAAACTGTCATGTCATCCGGACTAAAGAAAACAAGGACAACCCAAGTTGTTATCAGCGCTCAGTTCAGAAGCCTGCATCTCTGATGGTATGGGTTTGCATGAGTGCGTGTGGCATGGGCAGCTTACACATCTGGAAAGGGACCATCAATGCTGAAAGGTATATCCAAGTTCTAGAACAACATATGCTCCCATCCAGACATCGTCTCTTTGAGGGAAGACCTTGCATTCTCCAACATGAGAATGCCAGACCACACACTGCATCATTTACAACATCATGGCTGCCTAGAAGAAGGGTCTGGGTACTGAAATGGCCAGCCTGCAGTCCAGATCTTTCACCCATAGAAAACATTTGGTGCATCATAAAGAGGAAGATGCAAAAGAAGACTTAAGACAGTTGAGCGACTAGAAGCCTGTATTAGACAAGAATGGGACAACATTCCTATTCCTAAACTTGAGCAACTTGTCTCCTCAGTTCCCAGACGTTTGCAGACTGTTATAAAAAGAAGAGGGGATGCCACACAGTGGTAAACATGGCCTTCTCCCAACTTTTTTGAGATGTGTTGATGCCATGACATTTAAAATCAACTTATTTCCCCCTTAAAATTATACATTTTCTCAGTTTAAGCATTTAATATGTCATCTATGATGTATTCTGAATAAAATAATGAAATGAAACTCCAGCATCATTGCATTCTGTTTTTATTCACAATTTGTACAGTGTCCCAACTTTTCTGGAATCGGGTTTGTATATACAGTTACTTCTGATGCCCATGTTTCCTCTATCCATGAAGATATAAATAGTAAAAACTGAATGTAATTCAACCTCTTGTTGTGATTCCATTCAGCCTATACTAGAGCTGGCCTTTGCAGCTTTGCACTGTAACACCATTAAATGTGATCTAATACAATCTCATCTTTAATCTAATATAGTTAAATAGTGGGACATGGTTTGACTCACTTCCATAACAAAAGATCGTGTTCATCCTGTCCAGTTGTTTACAGGCGAATAGCCTGCAGTGTTTATGGCAGCATTTTCTAGAAACTTCTCTTCCTCTAAATCAGATTATTTGTCGGTATGTGGATAATACTGAACATACTGACCGGGCAGACAGAGCTCTGTCTGAAAATGTTAAGCCAATTAGCACGTCACAAACAAAGCCAGTGCCTTTACGTCTGTGTGTTTAAATCAGTATAGAAAATATAAAAATGTCACGCAATTCATGCATCAATTCTGGATTTGATTTTGGTGGATCCAGATAGATCTGTTTATATCTGTTCTTTTTACAGAAAATATATGTTTATGCATTTAGCAGACACTTTTATCTAAAACCTTGGCCTTTTATACCAAACCAAGACCTAATGATATGTGTTATACTCAGTGCCTAGATTAGGAAGCAAGTTTAAAAAAATGAAAAGACTTCCACAGGAAGTTATCTAAATGTTTTGCAGAACATAATATATAAACTATTACAAACATACAGTAGGTATTTTATGGAAAGTGTCGCCAGTGTGAAGAATGTCTTATCAGCAGTATAGGAAACATATGTGCAATGACTGAGTGGCGCACTTGGCTAAGTTGCTGTTTCTGAACCTCTAAGGTCATGGGTTCGAATCTAGGGTGGTTAATGTTGCTTCTGTTCAAGACATTGGATTTTCCATGTGTGTTCGCATTGAATCAAAAATATGTTTATCAGGAAAGTCGTGGCCTAGTGGTTAGAGAGTTTGACTCCTAACCCGAGGGTTGTGGGTTCGAGTCTCAAGCTGGCAATAACATGACTGAGATGCTCTTGAGCAAGGCATCAAACCCCCAACTGCTCCCCAGGTGCTGGATATATATAGCTGCCCACTGCTCTGTGTGTGTGTGCGCGCGCGCGCATGGGTCACCATACTTGGCTGTATTTCACTTTCACATACGGCAGCCTCTCTAATGAGTTCAAATTAGTCTGTTTAAAGGGACAGGGATATAAATACTGTGCATATGTAACCAAAATGGCAAATATTACTAACAATTAAAAAAAATTTCCCCTTTCTTTTTTGATTCCACACGCTCATGTACAAATATCAAACGTTTGTCACACTTTAGTTTAGGGACCAGTTCTCACTGTTAACTAACTATTAACTACAACCTTTGCCTCAATAAACTCCTAATTTGCTGCTTATTATCAGGTAGTTGTTAAGTTTAGCTATTAAGGGATCTAAAATATGGTCATGAAGAATAAGGCATTAATATATGCTTTATAAGTACTAATAAACAGCTAATATGCTAGTTTTATCCATGCTAATATGCAACTAGTTAATAATGAGAATTGGTCCTTTAAATAAAGTTTTACCCAAACTTTATCTCTGGCATCACTTGTCACTTCAGATGATCTACGAAGATTAAGAAACATAATGTCATGTTCTGTTATGGCAGAGCTACCCTGACTTTGGCAGGATCAAGTTGATAATGGAAACTAAGGCGAACCTTCTGCTTGGAGAGAACACACACACACACACACACACACACACACACACACACACACACAGCAAAGCAAGTGCTAGATAAACAACAGAACACTGTTCATTAATCACAGAGAAAAGTCCGATCATATAACTCCTTTATCACTTATTGTTATTGTAAAGAACATTTCATAACGTCTCAGACAACTGTACATTTGTGGCTACTGTGGCTTAATTATAAACACTATCGTTAACTCATATTTACCCTAGTAAAAACATGGTACATTTTAGTACGATCGTCACTTCCCAATGCAAACACGCCCAATAAAATTGCCCCACCCCTGTCACTTGATTGACAGGTTTCCGTGTAGACGTTGGAAATTCAAATGCAAAGGGTATTGCGATTCCATTTGAGTTTTGGCAGTTTACATGCACAGTGCAGAGAGAGTGAAAAGGCAAATGTGGTAATTAATATTGCGATTTAAATATGACAGGCTCATAGCTCGTAAGATATGGGAAACACAATTGCAAACGGACTTTGCATTTCCATTTTAAATTTGGCAGACACTGTGCGTTCACTTAATCGAAAATGAAAACGGTAATGCGCGATTTGCATTTGCGTTTGGATTATGTCACATTTTATGCATCCACAAATTGAAAACGCAATTGCAAATACAATTTGCAATGCCTTTTGAATAAAGTCCGCAATATCATTCCATAGACACATCTTTACAAAGTAGCAATGCAATTGATAGGTTTATGATTTGACCTATTATGCATAAACACTCTTCATTTCACAATCATAAGTCTGACGTTTTATGAAAATAATAACACATTTCTCAACAAGCTGCATCATTTGAGATATTACTCATGTTTGTAGCACAGAGAGTGCCAGTGATTTACACACTCATAACTTCATGTTTGAGTATGAGCAGTAATAACAGAGATGCTTGCCCAAGAAAGCACCAGTAAATAATGACGCTGCCATCATCTGCTACTGGCCTTTAGAGTCTATTCTGCTCTCCTCAAACAGGAAGAGTCCATTTTCTGAAGAAACAATGGGAGGATGTTGCTGTTGTTGGTGAAACTGTCACAGCAGATGGTCTCTATCTATTATTTTCTATTTATTTTTTAACAGTGCACTATATAGTAGTGTTTTCCGTTTACAAAAATTTTAGACCTACAGAATAACTACTAAATAACTAAATAACTACTAAATAATGCAATAATGTAATATTGAGAATTACATAAACATTAGTTTCCAAAACGTTTGCTGCGAAACTGCTTTTAGATCTTTGTTTCAGTTGTTTCTGTGATGTACTGAAATATAATTACAAGCCCTTCATACGTTTCAAAGGCTTTTATCGACAATTACATGACATTTATGCAAAGAGTCAGTATTTGCAGTGTTGGCCCTTCTTTTTCAAGACCTCTGCAATTCGACTGGGCATGCTCTCAATCAACTTCTGGGCCAAATCCTGACTGATAGCAACCCATTCTTTCATAATCACTTCTTGGAGTTTGTCAGAATTAGTGGGTTTTTGTTTGTCCACCCGCCTCTTGAGGATTGACCACAAGTTCTCAATGGGATTAAGATCTGGGGAGTTTCCAGGCCATGGACCCAAAATTTCAACATTATGGTCCCCGAGCCACTTAGTTATCACTTTTGCCTTATGGCACGGTGCTCCATCGTGCTGGAAAATGCATTGTTCTTCACCAAACTGTTGTTGGATTGTTGGAAGAAGTTGCTGTTGGAGGGTGTTTTGGCACCATTCTTTATTCATGGCTGTGTTTTTGGGCAGAATTGTGAGTGAGTCCACTCCCTTGGATGAGAAGCAACCCCACACATGAATGGTGTCAGGATGCTTTACTGTTGGCATGACACAGGACTGATGGTAGCGCTCACCTTTTCTTCTCCGGACAAGCCTTTTTCCAGATGCCCCAAACAATCGGAAAGGGGCTTCATCGGAGAATATGACTTTGCCCCAATCCTCAGCAGTCCATTCACTATACTTTCTGCAGAAGATCAATCTGTCCCTGATGTTTTTTTTGGAGAGAAGTGGCTTCTTTGCTGCCCTTCTTGACACCAGGCCATCTTCCAAAAGTCTTCGCCTCACTGTGCGTGCAGATGCACTCACACCTGCCTGCTGCCATTCCTGAGCAAGCTCTGCACTGGTGGCACTCCGATCCCGCAGCTGAATCCTCTTTAGGAGACGATCTTGGCGCTTGCTGGACTTTCTTGGACGCCCTGAAGCCTTCTTTACAAGAATTGAACCTCTTTCCTTGAAGTTCTTGATGATCCTATAAATTGTTGATTTAGGTGCAATCTTAGTAGCCACAATATCCTTGCCTGTGAAGCCATTTTTATGCAACGCAATGATGGCTGCACGCGTTTCTTTGCAGGTCACCATGGTTAACAATGGAAGAACAATGATTTCAAGCATCACCCTCCTTTTAACATGTCAAGTCTGCCATTCTAACCCAATCAGCCTGACATGATGATCTCCAGCCTTGTGCTCATCAACATTCTCACCCGAGTTAACAAGACGATTACTAAAATGATCTTTATGATGTTTGTTATAGTCAGAATTAGTTTGAGGCAAGATTCACCCATCTTCAAAGCCAATTTGTACTGATATTTATTAGACTTACACATATGCGAGATCAATTCAACTGATGCGTGTTTCTTTAAAATGTGATCATATTTTCTGCAGCATCTAGAACTTTACACATTGGCTTCTGTATCCTGAAAAATGAGCTGATGTCACTGAGGTGTCGTTTTTAGAGCATGTGCGTGTGCTTCATTTCCTTGTTTATTTTTCCATGCCTGGTTCTTGAGGAAATGGCTTTTGCTGCATTGATCAACTGTCTAGCATTTACTGTCCTGAAAGACAATGGCTGCTGTTCACCATAATAGAATCATGTTCTCATTTAACATGTATTCAATATTCTAAGTCTTTTTAAAGAGTTAGTTCACCCAAAAATGAAAATGGAATCAGTTATGCACCCCTTCATTTCGTTTCAAACCCATAATACTTACGTTCAAGGTTATGTCCCTCTGAAACTCCATACAATCAAATGTTCCTGATCCAGTATTGGCCACAAACCTGGAATGACGCATTTTCAGATACCGGATTTGAATATGTGCATTCAAGTTCATGTTCATGTTTCTCGTGTAAAAAAACAAAGTATTTTTCACACAATTCACCTATCTGTATACCGCTGTTTTCACGGTCATAAAAACGGGCTGATGACTTCGTTGTTCTATGAAGTCCCTCCTTCAGAAATACGTGACGAGTTCTGATTGTGTCAGCGGTTCCTTTGTTGTGATTCGACAGCAGTTGAGCGCACGCTGCCCTCCTGGAAACGCGATTGGGCTAGTTTTCAGAAACAAGTGGGCAGGATTTGTTTTGAAAACTGCTGGAGATGTACTTATAATCACTGACGAGATGCGCATGAAAATCGCATTTGATTTTTTTGCACAGCCCTAACATCTAGTTTTACAAAGATAAACAGCGTTGCCCTTTGTGTAAAAAGTTACAGAAACTGTTAAACGCACCAACTTATAATAATAATATTAATAATAATAATAATAATAAAATACACTTACCGGTTGTGGTCCATAAACAACGCCCTCTAAACAGGGCCAGATTAACACTTTGTTGTACCCTGGGCAACAATATTCAAGGGCCCCATCATCACGACCCCAGGATCACCATAATATGGTCATATACAGAATATATTACTGTAATATACAGTAAATATACTCAATACTTCAAATTCTAACTGTCATCAAGTGTATTTTGATTTACAAATATTTAAATGCTCATAGAACTACAAATGCACTACTATGTCCCCTATCAAAGACATTCACTCACATATGATGCTATGAAAACAAAACACATCCGCATCTGTATAATCTGGTAAAATTGACCCACTACATTGAGAGGGAGGGAAATATCCTCCATTTTCACAAAAATGAATAAATAAGCAACCACTTTCAAACCATTGTTTATTTAACAACATTTATTCCCAATAGATATGTATTGAATTGATATAGCTATAACAGAAGACCACAGACAACACATCAAGAAACATTTTGGTCCTCAGCTCATTTTAAGCAGAAATCACCCTGACAGGGTGACCCTGTCTCCTCAGAATTCAACAAGGCAATCAAGTTATTAGTCCAACACAAACAATTTGAAATCTGCCAGTTTTCCCTCCACAACAATATACAGCATTTTAATAAAGCTGACACCTCAAGGAAAAAATAAATAAATAAAATGCAGTATCACTATTATCTGCTCTTAAACATTTTTATCCTAAGCTCATTTTAACTTGTTTTAAAATAGAACAACAACATATCACAGCACAATTAACCAGTTAAACATTGTAGTGCTACATAAACATTTAGAAATCTGTCAATTTCTCTGAAGAAGACAAGACAGAAATAAATGCTACATAATCTGGCAAAACACACAATTTTAGTCCTAAATAATGAGGAAGTGCATGTTTGAATTTGAAATGCCTTCATTTGGCAAACACATCTTACAATGGCTTTTTTCTGGACTTTGACTGTGCAAACTGGTGTACAGTATAACATCTTCAAAATCAAGGCCACTAACAAGTTCATGTCCAATAGCTAAAATAGAAAGTGCAGAGCCGTGTCTGTGACACAATTTCTCTCTAGAAGACAAGATAAAAATAAATACTACAAAACCTGGCAATACACACAATTTTAATCCTAAATAATGAGGAAGTGCATGTTTGCTTTCATTTGGCATCTTGTAGAAAAGTCCTGGCTAGCTGAGTTGTCCTCGTCGTTGACGGAAGCTGACTTAACAGAACTGTCGGCAACATTAACAGGAGTGAAGAAATTACCTATTTTAGGTATATACTTTACATTTTCTGCGTTTCTGATGTCCTTTTCCTTTTTTAATTTCCGCTTCGCGCTCCCATTTAGCTTCTCCATGTCAGATTTTTATCTGTTGTAGCAACGCCTGACGTAACCCGCTCGGCGTAACATTTGACACACCTCATGCGGACTGACCAATGAGGAGAGGGTCTTAACTTGAGGCCCTCTCTTCATTGGTCATTCCGCATGAGACTGACTCTCAACCGCTCTCAACTCACGTTCAAAGTCATAGGCAGCGCAGCGTCTCTCTGTGCAGCGCAAAAGCCCGTGTTGACAGTTTGTTTAATGTAAAGCGGGAGATTACCAGATACAGTATTTTGCTCGTGCCCTTGCTGCCCTGGGCCCTTTAGAGGTCTTGGGCCCCTGGGCAATTGCCCAGTTGCCCGTATGGTTAATCCGGCCCTGCCTCTAAAGAACAAAGAGGGAACTGCTCCATCTTTCAGGAATAATCTTTGCGTGAATCCGGCATTAAACTGATTGAGATTGAGGAAGCTGTCCTCAGCAAAATGTGCTGCACATAGTTTTACATGTGGATTATAATTTTCGGGAACCGAGTTTAACATAAATTGTAACCATTAATCTTCTCCAAGTACAGCGTCCCAGGGAAGCCCAAACAAAGATGATTGGACTCCGAGATGAAAATAACAGCGTTTCGACGACATGGCGACAAACACAAACGCAACTCTTCCTCTTCTCCGTCGGAGCACAACAAGACCACGCCCCTTTTTTGTGTATTCATGTGGGCGGAGGTTAGTCAAAAAACTGTTTTAGTGACGTCATTACTGCAGGAACTAGAGGGATGTAGTCCAAACGGGTCGTTTGTTGTAGGCGAATTCTGTTAAATAAAATATGTCGCTTGGCATTGAACTTTGAGCTTTTAAAACATGGGATCAAGAAGAACGGGACCTTTAAGTGCTGTGGTGAAGGGAAAGACTTTCATCAAATAATGGCTTGTAATTCAAACTATTCCTTATCGTACTGCTTCAGAAGGTTGTATAGACTTCCTGTATGTGTCTGGTAATCTCTGTTACCAATATGTTTTCATTTTATGGAACAGAGAAAGCTGGGCATTCTGTTAAATATCTCATTTTATGTTCTATGGAAGGAAGTCACACAGGTTTTTAACAATGTTAATGTCTGTAAATGATGACATATTATGTTCATTTGGCAAACTATTCCTTTAAGTCATGTGATTGCAAACAAACAATTCCCAACAGTTCTTTGAGGCGGGCATCAGAGAGCTCTGCAAAGTTTTTTTTTTTTTTTTTTAATAGGACTGCCTCTGTTTTAAGTTGGAAGTGTCCTTGCCCTGGCTGCAGAGTTCACATAACACATAATGTGAATAGAAACCTCCTGCTTCCTCTGCAGCAAAATGGGAGGGAGTGCTATGAGGTCACTTTCAAAACATGACCCGCATTCAGACAACAAGTTATTTGCCTTCTCTGAGAAGTCACTGTTCCTGTGTTCAAAGTGGTCAGTGTTATTCACAAAGATCTTACTTTTATGCACCAGAACTGAATGGGTTTGAACACTGATTTCTTCTGATTTAACTTGACAAGCTTTGAAACAGATGATATACAGTAACAGTCAAACATTTAGACTCACTTTGAATTGATGTCTTACTTAAATTAACTTAAATTAGTGTAGTTGACATATAAGCATTGCCTATACGCATAGTTTTTCAGAAACTTTACAAAAATAAAGGTTGTTTTGAAGCAGATAGTGAGGAGAAGCAGTGAACAAGTGTCCAGCACACAGTACATGGGAACTTCTTTTACATTGCTTAGAATGCATCCCAAGATGCACCCCATGAAGTCGGTTCAATGTCCAAAGTTTCCAGAGCTGATGGCGATTTTACACAAGCTTAAATATACAATAGTTTTGATTTATTTGTCTTTTTTGTCAATACTCCCCATATGTCCATTTGTGTTATTTTTTAGTTTGGATGATGTTACTGTCGAAAATGTGGAAAACTATAATGATAAACAATGGGTAGGTCTGTCCAAACTTGCATCTCGCAGTGTAAAGTTTTTTTTTTTTTGTGATCCTGACATGTTTTTTTGCACACTTGTTAAGAGGCCAGGATGTAGACAGGAATGTGGTTTTCCCCTCTTGCCTTGTAATTAGGCTTTTACCAGCAGCCAAACACAGTGATACGTCTCAACTCACAGCTGGTCGGACGGGGTCCTACGAGCCGCAAATCAAGAGCGCATGCTTTGAGTTGTCAGGCTAGCCTGCAGGGACTGGAAACCTGTTCAGCTGCATGCATAACATGCTGCATAGCTCCAGACACAGTCAGTCTCTCCCATGCAAAACATCTTGAAGCATTTGGGTTCAGTCTCCACGTGGTACCATTACTTTGCTCAGTCAGTGGAAAAAACTGCTTTGGCCTGTTAAATGCGATCAAACGGGATGCAGTATGCATTTAATTAGACAAGGTCTTCATGTAGTGCTTCAATTGTTTGCCTTGGCCCAACAGTTTTCTCATTATATCCTGCGTTTGAGGCGTTTGCCACCCTTGTGGAGTCTTTGTGCCGGAGTGACATGTCCGAGTCTGGTCACATTAGCACTGTGTGAAATAGGACGTGTCTGGAGGAATGTGCCTGGGGCTCTGTGAAAACAGTCATGTGCAACATGCTCCCTCTCCTCTGTGAGGGTATGTGTGTGTTTTAACTAGTATATTCCCATGACATGCTCTGGCCACTGTTATTGAAATTTAGCATCATAAAGGATGTGCAGTATATGTATGTAGTATTAATAAAATGCAATGTGTGTGTTTTATATTGAAATCTACCACTGAATGTACTGATAATTAATTACGATTATCACAATTTACATTGAATGATGTTTTGAATAGCGCTATACCTTTGTTTGAAGCAACAGCATACCATATGAAAATAAAAAAAGCTGAAAACACTCTTCCTGAAAAACTTTTTGCTTTTCATTAAGCCTCATATGTCAAATATACACTGGTTAGGTTTCAAAGTTTAAAAGTCAAAATATGCTTGTTATTATAATGTTATGCTTTAACTAAAATTAAAACAATTAAAAAAAATGAATAACCTTAAGAAAACCTGTTGAAAGAAAGAAAAACACTCATCTTAAGCACACAGAATAATGTGGACTTTTTTTTGTCCTTGAACGATTACATAATTGTGGGATACATAATTGTAATCACGATTAGAAATTAGATTAATAGTGCAGCCCTAATCTCCATACAAAATTATTGGAGTGTACCATAACAGTGATAATATTAGAAGATAATTTTGTGCAGTGGGCTTCAAACATCTACAGTAAATGCACAGTGAAAACCTGGAAATAAGCAAAGTTTTATGATTTGAATGGTCAAATCTGAACTGAGACCCTGAGCAAAGTGAACTCCTTTGTGTAAAAGGTAATTCACAAAAAAATATCTTCACTTCCACAAGGTATTTCAATGCATAGTTGTTTTTTGTGGTAAGTTTTTTTAAGAGATCATGGCATGCAATTTACTTCTTATGAGGGGTACATCTATATTTATTTATTTATTTATTTATTTGTCAGCCAGTATAGTCGTAGTTGTTTTCAAATCAACTATTAACTTTGCTGGATAGCTAACCTCACTTCTCAGGTGATTATAAAAACCTCAGGAGCATGTGTGCAGTCTAAAAATATTTCAATGATGTGAGACCAGAACATGTTTCAACTAGCAACTGTGTCATTCTGGTTGCAGCTCATGTCAATCATGACAGCCGAGGAACTACCATTGCCTCTTAACAACAAAACAACCTTTAAAACCTTCAGTGACCACATGTGGACTGGTTGTAGAATCAAATGGTGGACAGATGCTTTTAGGTTCAGACTTTTGCAGGGGACCAGCAGCTCCCATACAATGTTTTCATTTGTCTGATGTTTCTATGGCACTGAGATGTTGTCTTTTGCTTGAAGGTGTGCTGATTTGACTTTTGGAGGGGCAGCACAAGGCTCCATAAAATGACCCAGTCTGTGCATATTACCTCCAAACTGCCAAGTAAGTAGTTGTTTTTTCTGCTCTCGGTAGATGGTTTTGTTTCAAGATGAACACTATTGTTATATTTGCATTGCAGATCTGAGTGCCCCTTTTCATTGCTCTACTGCGGAAGAATCAAATCAAGGTGGCTCCTATTCAGTACAGACGCCCTACGGATTCCAGCTGGACCTTGATTTTCTCAAGTATGTTGAAGAAATAGAGAGTGGACACAACATTCGGAGGGCTAATGTAAACCCTCGGAGGGGATCCCGGGGTGACCGTGGGTATCAGAGGAATACAAGTGTTGGGGGTCGGACCAGTGGCTGGACCTCCACTGAGTCACTTTCCTCAACAACCAGTGAGAATGGCCAGACTAACCCACCTTTTCTCCCGAGCCCTAGTAAATCACCTAGCAAACCACTTTCCCCATTACCAGTTGTCAGTCCCAGTCTGCCTACTTACTCCAAAGTGCCACCACCACCTCCACCACGTAACCCTAGGGTTGAGAGAACGCTTCTTGAAACTAGCTTTCGGCTGCAACAGGAGCAGAGTCAGTTTTCCAACGGATTAGGCTCTAATTTGTCTGACCTTTCCAAAGTGAGTTCCAAAGCCAGCGGATCTAATAAGGACTTCGATCTAGCTTCTTCCCAGCCTGCTTCAGATGCCCAATTGCTACAGATATCACCTGTTGTTCAGAACTCCCTTTCTGAGGTCTGGACCAGAGCAAGTCCTCAAATGTCTGGAAGGAGCACTCCAGCCTCCAACTCAGGGACATTGCCTCCGGGGCAGCTTCAGACTGTGCGAGAACAGATGGCCAATGCCCTTAGGCAGCTAAGGGAGATGGAAGAGAGACTGAAAGGACTACCAACTCTAGAAAAAGAAGTTGCCATGCTCCGTGCAGAAAAAGACAGGTTGGCTCAGGAACTTCAAAAGAAAACAGAAGAATGTGATGCAACGCTCAAACTGCAAGTCTCCACTGAGGCAGTAGTAGAAGCCCCCCAACCAGGATCCCTACCATTGCCGTCACTTTGGAATAAAAAGCCAGAATGCAAAAGGGATGACCAAGACAAAAAGGAAATAAAGAAACTAGCCACTGCTCCTATAGAAAAAAGATCCATAGCAGTAGGTAGTGACAGTCCTCTTGAGACTGTGGTCGTCTTTAATCGCCAAGCGGTCAAGGATGCTGCTGTCGAAGCTAATATTGATATCTGTCACGCAGCTATTGAGACTGAGACTAGTGTCATGCATGATGAGGCGATTCAGACTGGAGTGGCTACAGAAGATGTGGCAGTCTGGGTAATAGAATCATTTCTAGGGCTACAAAGTGAGACAGAACGAGAAATTGATAGCTTGCAACACACTATCAGATTTCAGGAGGAGTCAATCCAGGTTCTTGAGACACGATTAACTCAAGTCAACCAAGATCTTGAAGCTTTAAGGGCTCAGGAAATTGATAGGGCGTCCAAGGTTATGCTGGACAAAGAGACAGCAGCAACACCAGAGACAGCTAATGCCCAAATAGAAACATGTCCTAAAGTTTGTTCAGTTGGAGTGTTGTTTCCAGATGTGACTGATCCGGAGTACGTTTCAAAAAATGACCAAAGCATTCAAACAAATCCTGTTGAAACTTCAAAGAAAAAAACGGTGGAGCTAGTAAGCACTGGTATCCAGTGGGAATGTCTAACTGATACACAAGACACTGAACAACAAACAACTTCTGCAGAGGGTGAGCAGTGTTATTTGTATAAAGCATGTCCCTGTCCATACACTGCACAATTACTCAAAGGAAAAAAACACCTTATCAATCCTTAATTAAAATGTTAATTAACATGCTCTGCCTTGGTAGTGCTACTGTTGGTGTTACTGTTGTAGCACAGACTCTCTAACGTTTTGCCAGTACTTAACGCAGTAATAAATGCAGTTCTATCATGACAATTTGTGGAGAATAGATCTGCTATGCTGCTGATGCTGCATTATGAGTTGCCACTACATGTGTACGTTGCCAGTACATCCACAGATGTTTCTGTGAGCATGTAGAAAATACTGCTGCTGCACATATAATATATATAAAATAACCCCCTTGTATAACATATATGAAATTACTTCATAGCAGACCTATACAGGTGGAGCTGGGGAAGGTGGAGGGTTTCTAAGTATTTGAATGTGTAGCAGCAAGCTCATTGGCTGCTGGATGTGAAAAGAACCAATCAGGTGTGCCATGTGAATAATGTTGTGAATATATCAGATTGAGTTAGAACTTATGGGACTGCGTCATGTGGAGTTTCATGACAGAAATTTGCATTTATGCAGTAATTTAAATATGGTTAGCATTAATGTAATACACACTACGACACGAGTCAGTCAATTCAGAATAGATAAGCCTAAGTCCAGTTTCATGTTGACATTAAATCAAACTGTATAAGAGAACCACATATTTTAAGGTTATCCATTGGAAAAGTGTGATTTCTTTGCAAAACAGATGCAGGCCCTCTGAAATCTATCATGAAGAGGAAGGATGGGAGTGGTGCTGGTGCAGCTTCCAGCGGTGGCAAAAAGAGCCTGAAGTTTGTTGGAATTCTAAACGGAGGGTGAGTTACTAGAGCAGATTTTTAATAAGGAAATAGGAAATACTGTAGTAACAGACTGTGTCTCATGGCTTATTGCTTTTGTGGTAACAACAGCAATATGATAAAAGTCCATTTGATTAATATTGTATATAATATCTGTATATAATATCACTGGCTTCCAACATTTGTCTTCCAATCTTATTTTAGAACTGCAACTATCCATTTTGTTATTATTCATTATATAAAAATTTCGAGGTCGGACCACAAATTATACCGAATTTCCCTTCCTAAATTCTTTCAGTTATGAGTCCACCTCTAGTGAAGAGGATGAGGATGAGGATGAAGAGAGTTCCTCAGATGGAAGTGAGGCTGGTGCATGTTCAGATAGCAGTGTGGAAGAAGGGGCAGCTCTAGAGGATACATCTGATGAAGAGATGAATATAAATTTGGATGAAACCGACAGTGATGAAAACATGCCAGCTGGGTCAGAAGATTTAAAGGACCAGGAAGAGGAAGTAAAAGAAAAGTAAGCGCATGCAGATTTTGGTGATTACTGAAATTCCCATACATAATTTTGAGGTCATCTGTGTGCTAGTGTTCATCTCAAAATGTGCTTTTAGCAAATAAACACATTTAAATATTCGAGGTCTTTCTCTTGCAGACCAAAATGACTCATCTTGAACAGTACAAGAGATATTTCTTTTTTTTTTTTTTTTTTAGAAAATGGTGATTCATGGCTATCACATTATTAAAGCAAACAATAAATGGATGTCATATTACAGGTTTGAACTAAGTGCCAAAATGCGTGAGGCTTGTCTAATTTTGAAGAACCACCTTAATGATGGAGCCAAATCAGTGAAGAGTAAAGACGTGGTGGGAACAAATCACACAAATTACATTTTATTCACATTGTAGTTACTATTCCAAATTACATTCCAGCCAAACTTGACAATAAACCATTATGCTGTTCTGTTAACATGTCTAATGCAGTTGTCCAGCACTCACAGTGTTCAGCTGGAGTGGTTCAGAGTGTCCAGTGCAAAGATGGCCCAGCCGTCACGTGTGTCAAATTACCTGATGGCTTTCTCAGAGGTCTCCCGCGTCCTGCTGGAGCACGTAGTCAACATGACGGATGGCAACGGCAACACTGCTTTACACTACAGCGTCTCCCATTCCAACTTCACTGTGGTGGACCTACTGCTTGACACAGGTTCGTAGAATTTAGCATTTTAGGATACATCAGAATAACATTGTAACAAGCAATTAAATTGGATAAACCATGGGGGAAAAAAAGCAGCCAGCTTTGGTAAACAACATAATGTTTTGTTCTTGCATTTAGAATGCAGCTTACTATTGAGTGAATTCAATGTAGTGCACACTGCCTTTATTTTAAAATATTTCCAACAGTAGATTCAATCTTGAATGTTTACATGCGTGATGTCCAGTTCTGACCTCTTATCTATACAAATCACTTGTAACTCTCGAAATAGAAGGACGAGCTGAAAATAAGTGTACAGTTTTACACGATATGTTAATGAGCTGTTCTGAGTTGTCCAACAAAACAAAACCTCCGTTGTGGATGTGTTCGTGTGCAGGCATGTGTAATGTTAATCAGCAGAATAAAGCCGGATATACAGCTGTGATGCTGGCAGCACTTTCAGCAGTGAAGGAGGATTACGACATGGCAGTGGTTCAGAAACTCTTCCTTCTGGGCAACGTCAATGCCAAGGCCAGCCAAGTAAGTCACCCTGTTAATTAAGATATTCATCTGTGATTATATCCTCTGCTAATTTGAAAATAACATTTCAACTTACACTCTTGTTCCTGAAAAACGTACTCGGTTACTAAACGTAACCTCGGTTCTCTCTAGAAGAGCGAACGAGTACTGCGTCTTAGCTAAGACGCTACGGGAAAAGTCTCTTTTCACGAAATACTGAAGCAAAAAATTATCCTTAATTTTGTATTTTTGTAAAGCGCATTTGCAGCAGTACACAGCCATAGGCGAGACGGCTCGTTCGCTCATTGGCTTGTTCTGCGGCAACTGCACAGCCTATCGAGCGCGGGCTGATGCAACATCAGACCAATAAGGGCGCTTCGCGCCCTTCTTGCCACTTCCCGCCGAAACGGGTGTGGCCCAACCTATAAAAGGAGCTCGAAAAGGCTGACTCACCTGATTTATTTCATCGCCGAAGCGAACCAGAGTGAATCGTACGCACGGCAGAGAACGCAGTACTCGTTCGCTCTTCTAGAGAGAACCGAGGTTACGTTTAGTAACCGAGTACGTTCTCTTACGAGAGCTCTCTCGTACTGCGTCTTAGCTAAGACGCTACGGGAACCCGATGTAAAACGCCGTGCGCGCAGGGATCACACACCGATAAACCTGAAGCAACGCCCAGGATTTACAGTGCACAGTCACCTGAGGGACTCACAGAGAGTCCGGGACAGAAAAAAGGGGGAAAAACCCTCCGTCCCATATCTAGCAGCATCCGTAGATGCGGCAATATGACATCACACAGCCGAGGCAAGGCCTGACCAATGTGGCAATGCGGGTCTTACGCAATACTGCCCATATAACAGTCGGCAGCGCCTAGCGCTCATGAATTCAGAATTCCCCTCAGGGCCCTGATTCTTCTATACCGACAGCAGCCTTGCTTGCAAGGCGGGAACCTCCAGGTTATAGAACCTGATAAATGTAGACGGCGAGGCCCAACCCGCCGCCATACATATATCCTGCAAGGAGATCCCAGTAGACCACGCCCACGACGAGGCGACGCCTCTTGTGGAGTGTGCTCTGACGCCCAACGGGCACTGAAGGCCCCTGGAAGCGTAAGCTAACGCTATGGCGTCAACTATCCATCTGGATAGAGTCTGTCTCGAAACAGCCATTCCTTTGGAACGTCCACCGAACGAGACAAATAGCTGCTCCGTCTGCCGAGAGGCAGCAGAGCGAGACACATAAGCTCTTAAAACCCTGACAGGGCAAAGAAGACTCGAGTCTCCATCCTCCCCTGACACCGGCAGGGCAGACAGGGCAATAACCTGAGCCCGAAACGGTGTGTTGAGGGATTTCGGCACATAACCGTGCCTAGGTTTGAGTATGACCCTTGAGTCATTGGGCCCAAACTCCAAGCACGACTGGCTCACCGAGAGCGCGTGCAAATCACCCACACGCTTCACAGAAGCGAGAGCCAACAAGAATACTGTCTTGAACGACAGATGCTGAAGGCTAACCGATTGGATAGGCTCAAAAGGGGGACCCTTCAAGGCCTCCAAAACCGCCGCGAGGTCCCACATAGGGACTGACGGATGTCTGGGAGGATTCAGCCTCCTAGCTCCTCTGAGGAACCGGATGACTAAATCGTTCCTTCCTATTGACTGACCGGACGCCGTTTCAGAAAACGCCGCGATGGCCGCCACATAAACTTTGAGCGTGGATGGGGCTCTGCCCTTATCCAACAGCTCCTGTAGGAAGGAGAGGACCTCCGTCACCTCACAACTAAGGGGTGAATAACCTCGAGCTGTGCACCAGCTGGAGAACACCGACCACTTCGAGGCATACAGACGTCGTGTCGACGGAGCTCTAGCCTGAGTGATGGTATTTAGCACTCCCCCTGCGAGATCAGCGGGTAACCGTTGAGTGCCCATACATGGAGGGACCACAACTCCGGTCGAGGGTGCCAAATCGAGCCCCTGGCCTGCGAGAGGAGATCTCTCCTCAACGGTACCGGCCATGGGGCGACATCTGCTAATTGCATCAAATCTGGGAACCATGGATGGTTCTTCCAAAGAGGTGCCACAAGCAGTATTGAACATCTCGTTTCTCTCACCCGTTCTATCACCTGCGGAAGGAGGGAGACGGGAGGGAACGCATAAAGCGGGCAGCACGGCCATTTCCGTGACAGCGCGCTTTCGTTCTTGGAAAAGAATGTGGGGCAGTGAGCGTTTCCGTGGGACGCAAAGAGGTCCACCTCCGCCATGCCAAATCTCTCCCACAACAGCCGAACTGTTTGCGGGTGTAGAGACCATTCTCCCGTAGGGACATTGCCTCTGGACAGCCTGTCTGGACCCAGATTCTGCAGTCCAGGCACATGCACCGCTCTCAGCGAGCGCACGTTGCGTTGAGCCCAAATCAGGAGGCGTTCCGTCAGCCTGTACAGGTTTCGGGACCCGAGACCGCCCTGGCGATTTATGTAGGACACCACGGACATGTTGTCCGAACGGACTACGACGTGGTGATCCTTGGTATGGGGACAAAAGCGCGTCAGCGCATTCTCCACTGCCAGCATTTCCAGGCAGTTGATATGATGGAGCTTTTCCCGTTCTGACCATAGGCCAAAGGACGGTCTGCCTTCGAGCAGCGCTCCCCATCCCGAAGTGGAGGCGTCCGTCGACACCATTTTCACACTCGGGGAAGTCCCCAGGCTTACACCTGATCGGTACCAGCCGTTCGCTGTCCAAGGTGCTAGAGCCGCAACACAGCTCTGATCGACCTTGAAATGCAGCCGGCCAGACGCCCACGCTCTGCGCGGCACCCGAGCCTTCAGCCAGAACTGCAGGGGGCGCATGCGGAGCAGGCCCAGCCGCAGAACCGGAGATGCTGAGGCCATGAAACCCAGCATCTTTTGACAGTGTTTGAGCGACACAGTCGCGCCACAGCGGAAAGAACTCGCTGCACGCTGAATGCCCATCGCGCGCTGTGGTGACAGCCGCGCCGTCATGGAACACGAGTTCAGAACTATACCCAGAAACAGGATCGTCTGACTGGGGTTCAGCGAACTCTTCACCCAATTGACACTGAGGCCGAGCTTCTCGAGGTGATCGAGTAAAACGGCTCTGTGGTCCATGAGCTCCGCTCATGATCGGGCCAGAACCAGCCAGTCGTCCAAATAATTCAGCACTCGTGTGCCTCTGAGTCTAAGAGGAGCGAGCGCTGCATCCATGCACCTCGTAAGCGTACGAGGAGCTACGGACAAGCCGAATGGCAGGACTGCAAACTGGTATGCCTGGCCCTCGAAGGCGAATCTCAAATATCGCCTGTGGTTTGACGCTATCTGTATTTGAAAATACGCGTCCTTCAGATCTATTGACATGAACCAGTCCCCTCTGCGAATCTGCGCGAGGAGCTTCCTGGTCGTGAACATTTTGAAACTGTGTTTCATCAATGCCTGTTCAGCTGTCTTAGATCCAGTATGGGCCGGAGACCCCCGTCTCTCTTGGGCACCAGAAAGTATCTGCTGTACAGCCCCCCCTCGCTTTGAGACACAGGCTCTACAGCCCCTTTGCTCAACAGTTTTGATATTTCGGCCCGAAGTATGTGTGCTACTTCTGTTTTGACCGTAGTTTCGACGCGCGCTGAAAAGCACGGTGGGCGTCGAGAAAACTGTAGCGAGTAGCCTCTTTTTATAATGCCTAGCACCCAATCCGAAACCCCTGGAAGCACTGACCATGCATCTGCATGAATGGCTAAGGGCTGGATGCGAAACGCGCTCTGTTGACTGGGCAACGGCGGCGCTCGAGTGTGCTGCGCATCTGAGGCGGGGAGCGCGCTGATCACAGCGGGCAGATCGCTCTTCCTCGACCCCGTTCCGGCGCTTAACCGACTGGAGGGAGGCTGAGCGGGTCCCGTGGGACTCGATATATCTGCGAGTAACCGTGGGCTGCATGTGTGCACTTTTACCACTTTCAACTCGCTGTCTGCCTGTGCCGAATGTACGTGCACGGGTCTCATTTTTACAGAAGCCCCGCGCCGTATGTGACATAGTGTATGTGGGCACTGGGAAGTGGGCACGTTTACTATGCGGCGCGCTCGACCGATCTGTGTCGATCTTATGTGCGCTAGCCCTGTGTGCAGGGCTGTGCTTACATGTGGAGATGGGCACTGGGTAGTGGGCATCGTCACTGCATTTATAGCACCATCGGCCGTGGCCGGACGAGCATGCACGGGTTTCGTTTTTACAGAAACCACATGACGTGTGTGACATAGTAATTGTGGGCACTGAGGGGTGGGCACGTTTACTATGCAGTGTGCGCGACCGACTTGAGTCGACATTATGGGCGCAGGCCCTGTGTGCAGGGCTATGCTTACATGTGGAGATGGGCACTGAGGAGTGGGCATCGTCACTACATTTATAGCACCATCGGCCGTGGCCGGACGAACGTGCACGGGTTTCGTTTTTACAGAAACCACATGACGCGTGTGACATAGTGATTGTGGGCACTGAGGAGTGGGCACGTCTACTATGTAGTGCGCGTGATCGACTTGAGTCGCTTTTATAGGCGCGAGCCCTGTGTGAAGGGCTGTGCTTATATGCGGAGATGGGCACTGAGCAGTGGGCATCGTCACTACATTTATAGCACCATCGGCCGTGGCCGGGACACCAGAAATTACACCTTTTTCGGGAAATATCTGGGTAGCCGTGATAACGGTTTTCGTGTGCAGGCAAGCGGGCAACCGTACAGGCTTGCGCATTGCAAACAACGCTGAAACAGTCACAATCTCTGGAAACTGAAACAGCGGCGCGCTTCGGTGACAGCCCGGCCGCAGCGGAACTCGTACACCGGCGCTTCGATGAAGCAGCCATCGTGTGTAGTGCCGACGCAGCGTCATGCAGCATGCGTAGATGGCTTTCCCAGGATGGCTTCGGGGCTCCCGGCCTCACCGTAATCCTCTGCCGCGGTCCCCGCGGCGCGGGGCGACGGCCAGTAGAGCGAGAACGGGGGTCTCGAGCTGCGTTGCTGAAGCTGTTGTGATAACGGCTTTTGTGTGCAGGCAAGCGGGCAACTGTGCAGGCTTGCGCATTGCAGAAAACGCTGAGACAGTCACAATTCCTGGAACTGAAACAGCGGCGCGCTTGGGTGAGAGCTCGGCCACAGCGGAACTCGTACACCTGCGCTTCGATGAAGCAGCCATCGTTAGTAGTGCCGACGCAGCGTCACACAGGAGGCTTTAGATGGCAACACCGCTTTTGCCGCCGTCCAGCAGAGGGCGGACAAAGGTGCGTCGCTATCGCCTGTTCCACCGGCGGAAGTGAGTGGTAGTTCCTGTTTTTAGCATCATCAGTGTGGAGAATGCTAGTGAGACAGACGAACGAGTTCGTGCTGAATATGGAGCGTTCAAAGCCTTCGCCACCTCTTCGTGAAGCTCAGGAAGAAATGAGGCGGGCTTTGAGAAGTACGCTCATCCGAAAGGGAAATACCATCCAGCCGGGAACGAGAGGGGGGGGCGCTGGTGCAAACCACTCGCGGCCGAGACACATCGCGGCCAACACGAGCATTCGCCCCGGCTCCTTCTCGATGTCAGCTCGTCTGCTGGGCTTCTGAGCAGAAGGCGCGAGATCCTCGGAGCTCGCCCAGCCATCACTGCCCGAAGCCAGCAGAGAGCGCGTGTCCTCTTCCCCCGACGCGGCCCTGAGATCGACTTCCTCGGACGACGCGCCGGCAAACAGCGGGCGCTGCCCACCGGGAAGCGATGCAGGGGGGGGCCGGTGAAGCAGGGCGAACCGGCGAGCTCGGTTGAGCTGAAGACGGTTCCGGAATCCGCTGGAAGCGATGCTTTTACGGCGCCTCAGCGCAGCGGAGAATGCAGGCTCAGAGAAAAAGGCCAGGCGAGTCCTCAGAGTCACCATGGCAACAGCTCGCAGTGGGGGCATCCGCCGTCAGCGAGCGAGCGCTGCATGATCTTCACCCAGGCAGGAGACACAGATGACGTACCGGTCTCCCTCGCTGAGTGGGGCTCTGACGAGCCGCAGGAAGGCATCTTAAAAAAGACGCAAGCTCTTTTACGAGTGTGTGTCGCAGGGCGAACACACACACACACATAAAGAACAGCTTGTATATAACAGGATTGAAAGGATATAGGCGCCGGATAGCGCAGCAGGAACGGCAATGGAAGGCGGCGATGCCAGCAGCTTCAGAATGGCTCGTCCTGCTGATGTGCTTTCTCAGACGGCGCTTGCTTCCTCCGTGATCCAGCGATGCGTGAGCTTCGCTGAAGAGATGAAAAATCAGGTGAGTCAGCCTTTTCGAGCTCCTTTTATAGGTTGGGCCACACCCGTTTCGGCGGGAAGTGGCAAGAAGGGCGCGAAGCGCCCTTATTGGTCTGATGTTGCATCAGCCCGCGCTCGATAGGCTGTGCAGTTGCCGCAGAACAAGCCAATGAGCGAACGAGCCGTCTCGCCTATGGCTGTGTACTGCTGCAAATGTGCTTTACAAAAATACAAAATTAAGGATAATTTTTTGCTTCAGTATTTCGTGAAAAGAGACTTTTCCCGTAGCGTCTTAGCTAAGACGCAGTACGAGAGAGCTCTCGTAAGAGAACCGTTAACATCCATGGAATCCTTCCATATCACAAAAGGTTCTTCATAGTGGAAAAAAGGGCTCACATTAAAATGTTTTTCACAATAAAAAGTGATTAAGAACTGTTCACTGAAAGGTTGATTTTAAAGACAGTTAAGCAAGGCTTAAATATATGCAGATGCTACTTTTTTTTTATATTTTGTATCTAATACATTGAAACCCAGTGTTGGGGGTACCTAACGCATTACAAGTAACGAGAGTTACTTTTTTCTAGTAAATTGTAAAGTAACGCATTACTTTTTTATTTTAAAAATTACTAGCATTTTTAAAAAAAAAAGTAACACCAGTTACTTTGTTTTCCCATTTATTGACTGACAAGTCTCCTGTCCCCATATTGGGAGAAATCGAAAGTACAGAAGCATTGTGTGTACTGTGTGAACCTGATGTAGTTCTAGACTAAATAGTATGTGCTTTAAATCAATCATCCCACTTGCAAAAAAAAAACAGATAACGTATTCATCAAAATTAATTAAAACAGGGGAATGCAAACTTAGAATGACGCAAACCTGTTATAATTATGTTAAATGACACAATTGTATCTAATCCCATTTTATTTACTAATATATTTGCTGCTGACCTTTGATGATCCAGTTCACCATACTAACAAGCAAAAATGACTTTAGATAAACTAACAATTGTGCTTCATTGTTTTTTATTGCTGAAGAGTGTTGAACCTCCTTCTCCTGTATTGTACTGTACATACATGAATTTACTTTTCCTTCTGCCTGAGGGTTATCCATTACACTATTTGGTGAGAAAGGGTTTTTACATTTGCTATAAATAAAACGTATTATATTAAAAACAATAAAGCCCTGCTCATATTTAAAAAGTAATGTGAAAGTCACGCAAAAGTAACGTAATGCATTACTTTCCATAAAAGTAACTAAGTAACGTAATTAGTTAATTGTAATGCATGACTTTTCAAAGTAAATTTCCCCAACAATGGTGAAACCACACCGCACTAATTAATTCTGAGGCAGAAATTCATTTGTGAATAAAAACCGATGATTGCATTATTAGAGTGTGAATTAGTGGAAGTCTTGACTGGTGGACAGCTGAGCGTGTGTGTTTCGTTCTGTCTGTGGTTAGGCGGGACAGACGGCTCTGATGCTGGCCGTGAGTCACGGGCGTCAGGAGATGGTGCGAGCGCTGCTGGACTGCGGGGCTGATGTGAACATCCAGGATGACGAGGGCTCCACTGCTCTGATGTGTGCGAGTGAACACGGTCGGCCCGAGATTGTGTCCTTACTGCTGGAGCACCCGGGGTGTGACATTTCAGTCGTGGACAATGTGAGTACATCACAACCAAAACCACTTCACTTCAAACAACCATGATGAATGTGTACATGTACTGTTTCTGCCTAAAATAAAGCCACGGTTAAAGTGGCAGTCACAGTGATATTCAAAGGCCAAGTGAATACATGGCAGTGCTATTTTATGTTATAGTTTTCATTAATTTTTTAGTTTTAGTAGCTCTGTGTGTGTATATAAATGTTGCTAGCCTTGGCATCCAGTGTTAAAGCATCCAGTCCAGCAATGCATTATGGGTAAATCCATGCTTTCTGACTTATTTCCGTTAGGATGGCAGTAATGCTCTCTCCATTGCTCTGGTGGCATCCCATAATGATATTGCCGTTCTACTGTACGCTCACATGAACTACTCAAAAACGGATGTAAGTCCTCTCTCACTGAACACTCAGGCAGCCCGTTTCTAACTCATTCATGCAGAAACTCCTGGATTTTGGCAATTTAATTACACTTTATAAGACTTGTTAAAGCGATGTGAGTGAAATTTATTTATCGATATTTAGTCAGAAAAATGTGGGGCGAGACTTAGCAGTTTGGAATTGAAAAGCGGGTGTTACATACCAGAATGGAGCCAGATGTGAATGGACTTTTTTGGAAATGATCGCGGTTTGGCTCCTGTTTAACATTATCCAACACCCTGCTGTGCTTCACAAATAAGCAGATTTTTTTAAAATAGTACATCCATTAAAAATTGAATCTATCATTCTGGAGAGAAATTAGAATATTAGCATTATATCAAAAAGTGTTAACATAACTTTTGTGTTTGTTCTTTGTTCAGGTGGCATCCAAAGCAAGTCCGTCCAGTCCCAAAAAAACATGGCCCTCAGAGTGACATATGGACACATTAAGAACAACATTGATATGAAAACAAGACTAACTTCACTGGAAGATTAACAATGTCTTTGTTACAAGTTTATATATATATTTATATTTTATTCACTGATTATACATTTTTATGCACATATTTAATGCACAATACTATGTAAACATATTCATGTAGGGCAGACCAATGATTTTATTTACTTTTCTTTTTATACTGGTGTATCTTCTATAGTAAATTTCTTGTACTACCATGAGTTTAAAAAGAGGAGAGCAATTTATTTTTATCTTCTGATCTAACTGGATCAGACAAAACAAACAATGTTTTTCTTTCTCTCTCTCTCGCTCTTCTTGCAATCTGTTCTTTGAACTGAAAGGACACTGCCTGACTTTGGAAAAGAGAAACATTTGCCTTCTAGACATCTTGACTGATCACCGAAAGGTTACAGAATTGAACTTAAGAACCAAAACTGAATGAAATCAGTCAGAAATGGCCCCAAAACATATCTGGATAAATCAAATCAAGTGAAAGTGATTTTTTTTTTAAATTAAGCACTTTTGAGTATTTAAGCTTGAAATCCTGACACTTTGAGGCTGTGAAATATTAAACTTAAATAATGTGATGAACTTCACCTGTGAATTTCACCTGATAGGACACTTACATAAACGCTGTTCTATATGATTTATTTTCAATAATTATTTGTTCACCATCAGTTTGCTTGGTTCATTAACGGCAATACACGGATAACTGAACTCAGCACTTTACACAAATGAAGAAACCAGGTGTTGAGTTGAATACCTGTAAAAGTCTTAAACTAATGTTTACTGACGATTTCAAATACAAACAATCTTTATTTTGTCCAAAGAGTGTTTCACCTGTCCTTTAGTTGCTCATCTAAACATATTTTGACTATTCAGTTGTGTGTGTGTGTGTGTGTGTGTGTGTACAGTCGTGGCCAAAAGTTTTGAGAATTACATAAATATTAGTTTTCAAAAAGTTTGCTGCTAAACTGCTTTTAGATCTTTGTTTCAGTTGTTTCTGTGATGTACTGAAATATAATTACAAGCACTTCATACGTATCAAAGGCTTTTATCGACAATTACATGACATTTATGCAAAGAGTCAGTATTTGCAGTGTTGGCCCTTCTTTTTCAGGACCTCTGCAATTCGACTGGGCATGCTCTCAATCAACTTCTGGGCCAAATCCTGACTGATAGCAACCCATTCTTTCATAATCACTTCTTGGAGTTTGTCAGAATTAGTGGGTTTTTGTTTGTCCACCTGCCTCTTGAGGATTGACCACAAGTTCTCAATGGGATTAAGATCTGGGGAGTTTCCAGGCCATGGACCCAAAATTTCAACATTCTGGTCCCCGAGCCACTTAGTTATCACTTTTGCCTTATGGCACGGTGCTCCATCGTGCTGGAAAATGCATTGTTCTACACCAAACTGTTGTTGGATTGTTGGAAGAAGTCGCTGTTGGAGGGTGTTTTGGTACCATTCTTTATTCATGGCTGTGTTTTTGGGCAGAATTGTGAGTGACTCCCTTGGATGAGAAGCAACCCCACACATGAATGGTGTCAGGATGCTTTACTGTTGGCATGACACAGGACTGATGGTAGCGCTCACCTTTTCTTCTCCGGACAAGCCTTTTTCCAGATGCCCCAAACAATCGGAAAGGGGCTTCATCGGAGAATATGACTTTGCCCCAATCCTCAGCAGTCCATTCACTATACTTTCTGCAGAAGATCAATCTGTCCCTGATGTTTTTTTTGGAGAGAAGTGGCTTCTTTGCTGCCCTTCTTGACACCAGGCCATCTTCCAAAAGTCTTGGCCTCACTGTGCGTACAGATGCGCTCACACCTGCCTGCTGCCATTCCTGAGCAAGCTCTGCACTGGTGGCACTCCGATCCCGCAGCTGAATCCTCTTTAGGAGATGATCCTGGCGCTTGCTGGACTTTCTTGGACGCCCTGAAGCCTTCTTTACAAGAATTGAACCTCTTTCCTTGAAGTTCTTGATGATCCTATAAATTGTTGATTTAGGTGCAATCTTAGTAGCCACAATATCCTTGCCTGTGAAGCCATTTTTATGCAACGCAATGGTGGCTGCACGCGTTTCTTTGCAGGTCACCATGGTTAACAATGGAAGAACAATGATTTCAAGCATCACCCTCCTTTTAACATGTCAAGTCTGCCATTCTAACCCAATCAGCCTGACATAATGATCTCCAGCCTTGTGCTCGTCAACATTCTCACCTGAGTTAACAAGACGATTACTGAAATGATCTCAGCAGGTCCTTTACTGAAAGCAATGAAATGCAGTGGAAAGGTTTTTTTGGGATTAAGTTAATTTTCATGGCAAAGAAGGACTATGCAATTCATCTGATCACTCTTCATAACATTCTGGAGTATATGCAAATTGCTATTATAAAAAATTAAGCAGCAACTTTTCCAATTTCCAATATTTATGTAATCTCAAAACTTTTGGTCACGACTGTATATATATATATATAAACAGGTCCCAAGTATGATTTTGAATCATGTTTGGTCTCTGTCAGTATTTTTGGTTTATTGTCTGTTTTACTTGTTATCTGTGATCTGTTTAAACCATTGTATCATGCTGTGCAGCTTTTGCTTTTTTCAATTAGAGTTTATTCAATTTGTTTAAAATATACAATTAAAGGAACAAGTTATGTCAGTTAATCATTAAGAAAATGCACCTACACTACAATAGTGGATTTTGGTTATATTAATACATCAGTTTGACCTTTATATCAAAGGCTGGATCACAATGAAACTAGACATTTGATAATTCTGAAAACATTGAATGTGTACTTCAAATCTTAAAATATTTTTTTATATATAAAATGTACTTCTAGATAATAATATTACTGATATAAAAGGCCACGAAAGTGTGCTTGAGAGTACGTTTTAATGACTGCCACAAGTGCACTTTGTAAAGATGTCAAAGTTCACCTTGAAATACATTTTAAATAAATGTTTACCTTTTTTTGTGCTTTAAAAATGATACACTTATTAATACTAAAACACACGTTAAGTACAAGATTATAATTTTAACTGTTGTGCTGCTCAATATTACATTTAAAGATATTTAAATGTACTAAATTGCAACCTTTTTATTATGAATGTCTAATTATGATTAGATGGTATAAAAGTTTTACTAGAAATTACACTAAAGTATATTTTCGTTTACCATAAATGTGTATCAGTGCATTCAGTGGTACACTTTAACCAAAATATATGTAATAATTAAATTACATATAAAGACGGGCTTAAGTCATACTTAAGTGATTCAAAAAAGCACTTACAAATTTACTAAATGTAAATAGCGTACAATTAAGTGTCCAAAAACATTACATTTAGTCTGGGAAAGTACATTTTTCCATAATGAGTACTTCTATTTGCTAAAGTTTGCTGAAGTCATTAAAACATGAAGTATATCTGCTTAAGTAACACTTCCTTTAGGCAAACAAAGAATTTGAGTGCATTACATTTGCTGTCAATAGATTAACCCAGCCTAATATTCTAGAATCACAACGAGTCAACATGAATGCATTTGGTGTCAATAAAGATATAAAAAGTTAGCAATAGAGTAGTAATAACTGGTTATGTAGCTTGATGATGCACCTAAACGTGGACTTGGATCTGGTGTTAACTCATGGTCTCAGGCTGGACCACAGGTTGTTTCTACTGTACTTATGATAATCATTACCTCAACCACTAATCTATGGTCACCATTAAAGAATTCAGAAGGTTTGAATGGCTCTGAATGACTGTTTAGCCAGTGTACAGCGTGACTCAGTCTTTAAAATGTGGTGCAATAAATACAGCCTGGTCTGGACTCAAAAAAATGAAACTTTGAAAATCTGTAAAGATGTACAAATATACAACAGTAATCTTTTAGAAGATAATTGTGTTTTTTACAAGACTGCTCGTGCAAGTTTCTTTCACACTTTAAAGCCTCTGTAACTGTTACAGTTAATGTCCATAACCATGAGCTCATCTTGGCCAACTAAAAATGATGAACATGAAAAGTATGAGCATGTACAGCACTCAATACTTAGTTGGGGCTCCTTTTGCCTGAATTACTGCAGCAATGCGGCGTGGCATGGAGTCGATCAGTCTGTGGCACTGCTCAGGGATTATGAGAGCCCAGGTTGCTCTGATAGTGGCCTTCAGCTCTTCTGCATTGTTGGGTCTGGCATATCACATCTTCCTCTTCACAATACCCCATAGATTTTCTATGGGGTTAAGGTCAGGCGAGTATGCTGGCCAATTAGGAACAGGGATACCATGGTCCTTAAACCAGGTACTTGTAGCTTTGGCACTGTGTGCAGGTACCGAGTCCTGTTGGAAAGTGAAATCTGCATCTCCATAAAGTTGGTCAGCAGCAGGAAGCATGAAGTGCTCTAAAACTTCCTGGTATATGGCTGCGTTGACCTTGGACCTCAGAAAACACAGTGGACCAGCACCAGCAGATGACATGGCACTCCAAACCATCACTGACTGTGGAAACTTTACACTGGACCTCAAGCAACGTGGATTGTGTGCCTCTCCTCTCTTCCTCCAGACTCTGGGACCCTGATATCCAAAGGAAATGCTAAATTTACTTTCATCAGAGAACATAACTTTGGATCACTCAGCAGCAGTCCAGTCCTTTTTGAAGCGAGACACTTCTGGTGCTGTCTGTTGTTCAAGAGTGGCTTGACACAAGGAATGCAACAGCTGAAACCCATGTCTTGCATACGTCTGTGCGTAGTGGTTCTTGAAGCACTTACTCCAGCTGCAGTCCACTCTTTGTGAATCTCCCCCACATTTTTCACAATATTCAAATTTTCTGAGATACTGAATTTGGGATTTTCCTTAGTTGTCAGTTATAAGAATCAAAATTAAAAGAAATAAACATTTGAAATATATCAGTCTGTGTGCAATGAATGATATAATATACAAGTTTCACTTTTTGAATGGAATTAGTGAAATCAACTTTTTGATGATATTCTAATTATATGACCACCACCTGTATGTATGTATGCATGCATATATATATATATATACATATATATACACATATATATACAACCCGAATTCCGGAAAAGTTGGGACGTTTTTTAAATTTTAATTAAATGAAAACTAAAAGACTTTCAAATCACATGAGCCAATATTTTATTCACAATAGAACATAGATAACATAGCAAATGTTTAAACTGAGAAAGTTTACAATTTTATGCACAAAATGAGCTCATTTCAATTTTGATTTCTGCTACAGGTCTCAAAATAGTTGGGACGGGGCATGTTTACCATGGTGTAGCATCTCCTTTCCTTTTCAAAACAGTTTGAAGACGTCTGGGCATTGAGGCTATGAGTTGCTGGAGTTTTGCTGTTGGAATTTGGTCCCATTCTTGCCTTATATAGATTTCCAGCTGCTGAAGAGTTCGTGGTCGTCTTTGACGTATTTTTCGTTTAATGATGCGCCAAATGTTCTCTATAGGTGAAAGATCTGGACTGCAGGCAGGCCAGGTTAGCACCCGGACTCTTCTACGATGAAGCCATGCTGTTGTTATAGCTGCAGTATGTGGTTTTGCATTGTCCTGCTGAAATAAACAAGGCCTTCCCTGAAATAGACGTTGTTTGGAGGGAAGCATATGTTGCTCTAAAACCTTTATATACCTTTCAGCATTCACAGAGCCTTCCAAAACATGCAAGCTGCCCATACCGTATGCACTTATGCACCCCCATACCATCAGAGATGCTGGCTTTTGAACTGAACGCTGATAACATGCTGGAAGGTCTCCCTCCTCTTTAGCCCGGAGGACACGGCGTCCGTGATTTCCAACAAGAATGTCAAATTTGGACTCGTCTGGCCATAAAACACTATTCCACTTTGAAATAGTCCATTTTAAATGAGCCTTGGCCCACAGGACACGACGGCGCTTCTGGACCATGTTCACATATGGCTTCCTTTTTGCATGATAGAGCTTTAGTTGGCATCTGCTGATGGCACGGCGGATTCTGTTTACCGACAGTGGTTTCTGAAAGTATTCCTAGGCCCATTTAGTAATGTCATTGACACAATCATGCCGATGAGTGATGCAGTGTCGTCTGAGAGCCCGAAGACCACGGGCATCCAATAAAGGTCTCCGACCTTGTCCCTTACGCACAGAGATTTCTCCAGTTTCTCTGAATCTTTTGATGATGTTATGCACTGTAGATGATGAGATTTGCAAAGCCTTTGCAATTTGACGTTGAGGAACATTGTTTTTAAAGTTTTCCACAATTTTTTACGCAGTCTTTCACAGATTGGAGAGCCTCTGCCCATCTTTACTTCTGAGAGACTCTGCTTCTCTAAGACAAAGCTTTTATAGCTAATCATGTTACAGACCTGATATCAATTAACTTAATTAATCACTAGATGTTCTCCCAGCTGAATCTTTTCAAAACTGCTTGCTTTTTTAGCCATTTGTTGCCCCCGTGCCAACTTTTTTGAGACCTGTAGCAGGCATTAAATTTTAAATGAGCTAATTAAGTGGATAAAAGTGTAAAATTTCTCAGTTTAAACATTTGCTACGTTATCTATGTTCTATTGTGAATAAAATATTGGCTCATGTGATTTGAAATTCCTTTAGTTTTCATTTTATTAAAATTTAAAAAACGTCCCAACTTTTCCGGAATTCGGGTTGTATATATATATATATATATATATATATATATATATATATATATATATATATATATATATATATATACATACATATATATATATATATATACATACATATATATATATATATACATACATATATATATATATATACATACATATATATATATATATATATACATATATATATATATATATATACATACATATATATATATATATATATATACATATATATATATATATATACATACATATATATATATATATATACATACATATATATATATATATATACATACATATATATATATATACATACATATATATATATATACATACATATATATATATATACATACATATGTATATACATATATATGTATATACATATATATGTATATACATATATATGTATATACATATATATGTATATACATATATATGTATATACATATATATATATATATATATATATATATATATATATACATATATATATATATACACACACACACACACACACACAAAGAAAAACAAGTAGATAGAAAAGAAAAAAACCCCATAGCCTTCTAAATAAAAAATAAAATAATGTAGAATTAAGATAAAATAGAAAGTGCTAGAGTTAGAGGGTCAAATAAAGATGGAACAGATGCGTTTTTAGTCAGTGAAAGTGATTTTGTGCCTCTTTGAGATGGCACAGTAATGTTCACTTGCTGAACGCAAGCTTCTAGAGGGCACATAACTCTTAAGTAATGAATTTAGGTAAAGGGGTGATGAGCCAGTGCTGGTTTTGTAGGCAAACATCAATGCTTTGAATTTTATGTGAGCAGCTACTGGTAGCCAGTGCAAATAGATAAACGGAGGTGTGACGTGCATTCTTATTGACTCATTAAAGATTAATCTTGCAGAACCATTTTGGATAGATTCTAGAGGTTTGATAGAAGTGGCTGCCAAGAGAGCATTGCAATAGTCCAGCCTGGACAGAACAAGAGCTTGAACAAGAAGTTGTGCAGCATGTTATGAAAGAAAGGGCCTGATCTTCTTGATGTTGAACAAATCTGCAGGATCTGACAGTTTTAGCAATGTGCTCTGAGAAATTCAGCTTATCATCAATCACAACTCCATGGTTTCTAGCTGTTTTTGAAGGAGTTATGGTTGATGAGCCTAAATTGATGGTGAAATTTTGAAAAAGTGATGGGTTTGTAGAAACCACAAACAGTTCAGTCTTAGCCAGGTTGATCTGAAGATGATGATCCGACATCCAACAAGAAACAGCTGTTAGACAAGCTGAGATGCGAGCAGCTATCGTCGGATCATCAGGATGAAACGAGATGTAGAGTTGAGTAATGCAGTGATAGGAAAAACCATGAATGACAGAACCTAGTGATGCCATGTAGACAGAGAAAAGAAGTGGGCCGAGAACAGAGCCCTGAGGTACCCCAGTAGCTAGATGTTGGGACTTGGACACCTCACCTCTCCAAAATACCTTGAAGGACCCATCTGAGTGGTAAGACTCAAACCACTGAAGTGCGGCTCCTGAGATGTCGTTTTCCAATAGGGTTGACAGGAGGCTCTGGTGGCTCACTGTTTTAAAGCAGGGGACAGATCTAGCAAGATAAGTATAGAAGATTGCAATATAAAATATGGTCACTTTATTTTAAAGTTCAATTCTAACTATGACTTTTGTCTTAATAAACTCCTAATTATTGTTTTATTAATATATAGTAAGGTAGCTGTTAAGTTTAGGTATGGGATAGAATTAAGGGATCTAGAATATGGTCATGCAGAATTAGGAATTAACATGTGCTTTATATAAGTACTAATAAACAGCCAATGCTAATATGCAACAAGTTAATACCAAAGTTATGCTTACTTAAAATCAGTAAACATTTCACAGCAAAAATGACTGGAGTACCACGACCTGATGGACATTTTTAAAATGACATTGCCTTTTACTTGCTAAAAAGTATAAACTATCAATCTGAAGGCAGAACGCATCTAATTCGATTATGTGCAACAGGTTTTTCATCAAAGTTTTTATCATTGATAATTTACAGGCCTTAGATATTTGCAAACCACCTGTTTAGTACTTCATGGTGTTCCTGCAATTTTCTTTGACTGTCTGATCCCAAACCAAGCTGTTTTTGCAGTCTCCTTTTTGTAGGACTTGGTAAATGAGCTCTGATATGATTGGCTAACCTCTTTACCGTTAGTTGATTGTACAGCACATTGGTCAACCTTGCGTTGTTTTAATCGTGATCTATGAATAAAATAAAACTAACACCTTTGCAAGAGAAATAGCATGGACAATATTACTGTTGAGTGTGGAGTGTCCCTATATCATAAGGCACTGACTCCACAAGACCTCCGAATGTGTCCTGCGGTACCTGGCACCAAGACATTAGCAGCATATCCTTTAAATTAAACCACCGCATAGTCAGGAGCTCCCCACAAGACTAGACATTTTGGAAATGTTCTGACTTATTCGTCTAGCCATTACTAACTGCCCCGTGTCAAAGTCACTTTTTCCTGCTTCTGTAAAGTGAACTGACTGTTCACTTGCTGCCTAATATATCCCAACCCCTGCCTCTGTAACAACACACTCACTTTCACCTGTCAGTGGTTTTAATGTTGTGGCTGATCAGTGGATTCTCTCTACAGCTTTAACTGTGAATAAACACACATCAAGTCCATCACTAAGTCCGTGGATAACAACACTGAAAAGGGACCGATTCATAACAGACAAGTCTTCCTGCAGAGATGAGGTCTGCCAACTATCCGAAAGGTGCTTTGTTAACAATCTGGAGCTCAACACCTCTAAAACAAAGTAGCTGATCATGGGCTTCAGGAAGAAAAAAAAAGAGGAAACGGCATCTCTCTGCACCACTGGAGACAGAGTGACCAGCTTCAAACTCCCAGACACAGATCTCCAAGACTTTTTTAGGATGTTAAGGAAAGCCAATCTGTGTCCTTTTGTCAATGCTCAATAGAAAGCATACACGACAAGAGTTTGCTTATGCTTCTTCAGCAAAGTGTGGACTTGCTTCACCAATACAACCAACAGTGGAGACACATCTAAATATACAACATATAATAGTCACTTCCCTACAGGTACGGTTTACTAACAAGGTGACAGCGCCAACTACTGGCCTGGCATGAGTAATACAGCATTTTTGGCCACTTTCATGGATATGTGAAAATGCGAATAGTTTTGAAAACGTTTTCCTGTATGCGTTAAACTTTTTAAAAATGCAAGGGAAAAACTTTTCTGTTTATGACTACATCGTTGTCATCTAAACGTAGCTTAAAATTCTTCTATTATATATTTTGTCATTAAAGGTTTGCATTCTAATTTCATTGCACAATCAACTGAACTATCAGATGAGAACAAAATTGGAAATGAGCTGGATAAACATTGACACTGTTATTGTCTTCCCCGTCACTCTTATGGTACAGAAGAATACAGTTTGTGCAGATGGTATGGTTTCATAACTTACAAACTTTGTGACTAATTATTTTCCTGTTTATTAATGTGAGGTGATGCAGTGCTTTGAATCCGCATTGCATAAAGCACTATATAAATAAATGTGATATAACTCACCTTTGCATGATCCAATCAGTTCCCAGTGGATAAAATATTAAATCTTTTTGAGCCCCTTAGAGAAATGCATCATATTACAAAAGTAAATCAGATGGTTTAGTTCATGTCTTAAAGGTGCTCTAAGCGATGCCGGGATTCGTAACTTCTTGTTGACGTTCAAATTGTTGTCAAACAAAACGGAGTCTAGCTAGACCCTCCCTCCTCCTCATCCGTGCACTAACCCCCCAAACCCCACCCCCAAATCTTTCTTGCCGGTTATTGGCTGGAACAGTTCGTTATGTTTTGTGGTGCGGGTGAGCCCAGTTTGTTTTTCTTGTTGTTTGTGGAGCCTGTGGTGTCTAAAGAGACCCCGTTTTTTTTACAGTGTGTTCAAGGGGACAAGCAGCTAGCGGATAGTGTGGAGATGTTTGCTGGATGTGACAAAAAATGTTTTGGCCTAAAAAAATGTGTGACATCACTTAGAGCACCTTTAAGTACATTCAAGTGGAAAAAATCTTCTACTTTGACAAACATAATGCATAAATGAAAGATAAATGACCCCAACTTCATAAAAAATATGTTCCTTTAATAATACACACTTAAAATATGAACTGCAGGTAGTAGTGTGAGGTGTCCTTAATGTGAGAGCCACAAGACTGTGGCTACCATTGACGCTGGAATTCATGTTGGACCGAAACACGACTGCATTCATAGAACTGAAAAAGCTTAAGTTAAAGGAGCAGTTAACAGGAAGAGGGGGCGGTAAGAGCATTTCTGTACGTTATGTGTAGAAATCCAGTCTCTGTATTCTGATCAGCCACTAACTACAAATTTTAAAAAATAAAGACACGTTTGGCAACATAATCAGTGTTTCAAAGGGAGCCGGAAAGGAAACATTACCTAGATGTGGCACATGATCCAAAACTTGTTTATGAGCTTAATGAGCTACTGGGTTCTTCTCCGTTCTCGGATGTGTCCTTTCTGTTAAAAGTGTGCCGACATGCACAACATTACATGAAGTTTGGGGACAAGTCTGTTTGTGGCTGCTGCAAAGACACTCCTTCCAGAAAGAGTGTGAGAAAGCAAAGGCGGGTTGGGGAACCAGTGAGGGCTGCTGGAGGACGTAGAGAAGGCTGGGAAAGGAGAAGGCGCTCATCAGAGGTGCTGCTGGAGGAAGTACAGTAGCATGATCTCGTAGTGCTCTCCGGACTCAGGACAGCGGATGCTGTGCCTCTCATTGGGGTAGATCTACAGAGAATGCTAATTAATTATGTGGCTAACATTATAAGGTTATATTTTTTTATACTCCGTTTTCAAACCTGTAGCTGATATGGCTTTCCCGCACGGATGAGTTGAGACACCAGGAAGTTGGTGTGGAAAAAGTGCACGTTTTCATCAAGGAACCCATGTAAAATAAGTAATCGGTTTGGCCTTGGAGAAAAGAAGCACAAAACACAAAAGAAAATATTACTAATAGTGCATTCTGGAAGGATTTATTTATATAGTTGGACTGAACTGAAGAATGTAATTTTCCTCGATTTAAAATGGCCTTAGAATGGATTTCTAACACCTCGAAATTGTCAACATCAAATGTTTTTTGCAAAAAACTATTGTACACAATCTACTGCATGCCTTCTGTCATCTGATTTTATAGTTATATACTCTTTTAGCAAGTAAAAGGCTTTTCAGTGAAAAATACAAATTGAGGATGTCATATAGCTCAACACATGTATATTTTTGTACATTTTGTGAGGAGTAAAGTCTACATATGTGGTTTCAACAACCAGATGCATTTACATTTGTCCGGTTTCATCTGGAACGCGTCTCAGACCTGCTCCTGAAATGGTTTGAGTGATCTGTTTTAAATCAGTCTCAAAAGCATTTCGGAGGTCATTTACACCCGGCCTTTCACGATCGGATCGCTATCCGACCAGAGAAAACACATAAGGTGACCAGGTCCAAACTATCAGAACTTCATCTTCATTTTTTGGCCATTTTTATGTGCTCTGGCTGAGCCGCAGTAACTCACTCGCTGGGAAGCTTGTCCACGTGCAGGGCGACGGAGCCCGCCTCATACCCCTGCTGGTTATTTTCAGGCACGTCCATGTAGCGTTCGGTGTAGCCGGTATCGTATGCCATCCACACCGTCACAGGAGCTCCTGCTACGGCCACCTGGAGCACAGAACGGCTAACTTGCTTAACACATGATGAGAATAAACCCACAGCTATTCATTTGAGTTGAGCCGTTTAAAAAAATATGTTGTACGATCACTTCTATTTTGGCAATTCCTAAAGTATCAAAAAATGTAATAAGAAACATTGACTGTCATTACAATTTTAGGAAAGCAACAAACATCAGCAATTCAATATCTGGTAAGGTGCATTTGAGAGGCCACCTGCTGGTTAAAGTAGGTTTTCTTGACATAGATGGGTGGGGTTTAGCGATGCTACAGCAAAAACTGAAAAGGATTTATATTCTCGGGTGAATTATTTAAGATGAAGCCATGACACCGGGGCAGCTGTAAATCTCACCTTGAAGATGTTTGGCCTGTGAATGAGGCCCATGAGAGACAGGAATCCACCATAAGACCAACCATGGATGGCAACTCGACTCATGTCAACGAACTTGTAGTTCTCTGCTACATACTGAAGTCCCTCCACCTGATCTTCAATCTCCACCTGCCCCTGAGGAGCAGCAATATAAACAGAAGAGTATCGTACACCTCGTTTCTATTCTTATGGAAAAGCCTGGTATGCTGCATTCAATGATCTTTTACTTCAACTATGACAAATACTCATTTACAAAAATTAATAACAAAACCTACATACACTGCCATTCATAAGTTTGGGGTTGGAAAAGATTGTTTGTGAAAAGTTTTCTAGTGCTCAGTAAGGCTGCATTTATTTGATAAAAACTGTAAAAACAATAATATCGTGAAATTTTACTTGATTTTATATATGTGTGACCCTGGAACACAAAACCAGTCTTAAGTCACTGAGGTATATTTCTAGCAATAGCCAAAAATAAATTGTATGGGTCAAAAATCATTAGATTATTAAGTAAAGATCATAGCTCCTCCTTGAACTGCCACCTTAACGTGGTGGAGGGGTTTGAGTACCCGAATGACCCTAGGAGCTATGTTGTCCGGGGCTATATGCCCCTGGTAGGGTCTCCCAAGGCAAACAGGTCCTAGGCGACGGGTCAGACTAAGAGCGGTTCACAAACCCCTTATGAAAAGATTACATAAAAGGACCGTGACGTCGCCCGGTATGGCGCAGCCGGGGTCCCACCCTGGAGCCAGGCCCGGGGTTGGGGCTCGTATGAGAGCGCCTGGTGGCCGGGCCTCCCCCCACGGGGTCCGGCCGGGCTCAGCCCGAAGGAGCGACGTGGGGCCGCCTTCCCGTGGGCTCACCACCTACAGGAGGGACTGTAAGGGGCCGGTGCTTAGAGAATCGGGCAGCAGTCGAAGGCGGGGGCCTCGACAGCCCGATCCCTGGACACGGAAACTAGCTCTAGGGACGTGGAATGTCACCTCACTGGCGGGAAAGGAGCCCGAGATTGTGCGTGAGGTTGAGAGGTTCCGACTAGCGATAGTCGGGATCACCTCTACGCACAGCTTGGGCTCTGGAACCACACTCCTCGAGAGAGGATGGACTCTTCACCACTCTGGAGTTGCCCATGGTGAGAGGCGGCGGGCTGGTGTGGGTCTGCTTATAGCCCCCCAGCTCAGCTGCCATGTGTTGGAGTTTACCCCGGTGAACGAGAGGGTCGCTTCCCTGCGCCTTCGGGTCGGGGATAGGTCTCTCACTGTCATTTGTGCCTACGGCCGAACGGCAGTGCAGAGTACCCGGCCTTCTTGGAGTCTCTGGGAGGGGTGCTGGAAAGTGCTCCGACTGGGGACTCCGTCGTTTTACTGGGGGATTTCAACGCCCATGTGGGCAACGACAGTGACACCTGGAGGGGCGTGATTGGGAGGAACGGCCCCCCTGATCTGAACCCGAGTGGTGTTCAGTTATTGGACTTCTGTGCTAGTTACAGCTTGTCCATAACGAACACCATGTTCAAGCATAAGGGTGTCCATCAGTACACGTGGCACCATGACACCCTAGGCCGTAGGTCGATGATCGACTTTGTGGTCGTTTCATCCAACCTCCGGCCGTATGTCTTGGACACTCGGGTGAAGAGAGGGGCGGAGCTGTCAACTGATCACCACCTGGTGGTGAGTTGGATCCGATGGCGGGGGAGGAAGCTGGACAGACTCGGCAGACCCAAACGTACTGTGAGGGTCTGCTGGGAACGTTTGGCAGAGCCTCCTGTCAGAGAGATCTTCAACTCCCACCTCCGGCAGAGCTTCAACCGGATCCCGAGGGAGGCTGGAGATATTGAGTCCGAGTGGACCATGTTCTCCACCTCCATTGTCGAAGCGGCCGCTCGGAGCTGTGGCCGTAAGGTCTCCGGTGCCTGTCGAGGCGGCAATCCCCGAACCCGGTGGTGGACACCGGAAGTAAGGGATGCCGTCAAGCTGAAGAAGGAGTCCTATTGGGCCTGGTTGGCTTGTGGGACTCCTGAGGCAGCTGATAGGTACCGGCAGGCCAAGCGGACTGCAGCCCGGGTGGTTGTGGAGGCAAAAACTCGGGCCTGGGAGGAGTTCGGTGAGGCCATGGAGAAGGACTATCGGTCGGCCTCGAAGAGATTCTGGCAAACCGTCCGGCGCCTCAGGAGAGGGAAGCAGTGCCCTACCAATGCTGTTTACAGTAGAGGTGGGGAGCTGTTGACCTCAACTGGGGATGTCGTTGGACGGTGGAAGGAATACTTCGAGGATCTCCTCAATCCCGCTGTCACGTCTTCCATTGAGGAAGCAGAGGCTGAGGGCTCAGATGTGGACTCGTCCATCACCCAAGCTGAAGTCACCGAGGTAGTCAAGAAACTCCTCGGTGGCAAGGCACCGGGGGTGGATGAGATCCGCCCTGAGTACCTCAAGTCTCTGGATGTTGTGGGGCTGTCTTGGCTGACACGCCTCTGCAGCATCGCGTGGCAGTCGGGGACGGTGCCTCTGGGATGGCAGACCGGGGTGGTGGTCCCTCTTTTTAAGAAGGGGGACCGGAGGGTGTGTTCCAACTACAGGGGGATCACACTTCTCAGCCTCCCTGGGAAAGTCTATGCCAGGGTACTGGAGAGGAGAATCCGGCCGATAGTAGAACCTCGGATTCAGGAGGAACAGTGTGGTTTTCGTCCAGGCCGTGGAACACTGGACCAGCTCTATACCCTCTACGGGGTGCTGGAGGGTTCATGGGAGTTTGCCCAACCAGTCCACATGTGCTTTGTGGATTTGGAGAAGGCATTCGACTGTGTCCCTCGCGGCGGCCTGTGGAGGGTGCTCCGGGAGTATGGGGTCCGGGGCCCTTTGCTAAGGGCTATCCGGTCCCTGTACGACCGGAGCAGGAGCTTGGTTCGTATTGCCAGCAGTAAGTCAGACTTGTTCCCGGTGCGTGTTGGACTCCGGCAGGGCTGCCCTTTGTCGCCGGTTCTGTTCATGATTTTTATGGACAGAATTTCTAGGCGCAGCCAGGGGCCGGAGGGGGTCAGGTTTGGTGACAACACGATTTCATCTCTGCTCTTTGCGGATGATGTTGTCGTGTTGGCTTCATCAAGCCAGGACCTTCAGCATGCACTGGGACGGTTTGCAGCTGAGTGTGAAGCGGCTGGGATGAGAATCAGCACCTCCAAATCCGAGGCCATGGTCCTCAGTCGGAAAAGGGTGGCTTGCCCACTTCAGGTTGGTGGAGAGTTCCTGCCTCAAGTGGAGGAGTTTAAGTATCTTGGGGTCTTGTTCACGAGTGAGGGAAGGATGGAACGGGAGATTGACAGACGGATCGGTGCAGCTTCTGCAGTAATGAGGTCGATGTACCGGTCTGTCGTGGTGAAGAAAGAGCTGAGCCGCAAGGCGAAGCTCTCGATTTACCGGTCAATCTACGTTCCTACTCTCACCTATGGTCATGAGCTTTGGGTCATGACCAAAAGGACAAGATCCCGGATACAGGCGGCCGAAATGAGCTTTCTCCGCAGGGTGGCTGGGCGATCCCTTAGAGATAGGGTGAGAAGCTCAGTCACCCGGGAGGAGCTCAGAGTAGAGCCGCTGCTCCTCCACATCGAGAGGGGTCAGCTGAGGTGGCTCGGGCATCTGTTCCGGATGCCTCCTGGACGCCTTCCCGGGAAGGTGTTCCGGGCGCGTCCCACTGGGAGGAGACCCCGGGGAAGACCTAGGACACGCTGGAGAGACTATGTCTCCCGGCTGGCCTGGGAACGCCTCGGTGTCCCCCCAGAAGAGCTGGAGGAAGTGTCTAGGGAGAGGGAAGTCTGGGGTTCTCTGCTTAGACTGCTGCCCCCGCGACCCGGCCCCGGATAAGCGGAAGAAGATGGATGGATGGAAGATCATAAATTTCCTAATGTAAATATATTAAAACTTTATTTCTGATTAGTTTTTTCAATTGTTTTTTTTTTGCCCCCTCAGATTCCAGGTTTTCTTATTTATTCAGCTTTCAGATGATGTATAAATCTCAATTTCCAAAAATGTACCCTTTATTACTGGTTTTGTGGTCTAGGGTATATATATATATATATAGCAAAATGTTATTTATTCCTTGTGATGGCAAAGTATAATTTTCAATGTCACATGATCCTTTAGAAATCATTCTAATAAGCTGACTTTTTTTTTTTTTTTACATGTAGACATTTAAATAAATATTACAAAAAAAAAAAAAAAAAAACAGCAGCATTTTTTTTTAATTTTGTAAAATTCTAAACGTCTTAAGTAATAATTAAAAAGTAAAAAATTTAATTAAAATTAATAATTGTTCAAAAATAAATAAAGCCCAAAAACCTTTGAAGAATTGCATATATACAGTCACTGCCAGCAAGCAACAATCTAGTATTCATGCCAAATAAACCTTAGATTTTTCTGGATGAATGCTACGTGGTTTTTGCTTACTGGTTTAAAACTAATCATAAAAAAAGTTCCTTCAATAATCAAAATGTCATCAAATTAAGCTGTAGTCATGTGCCAGTGTTATTACACAATCTGACTTCATATCAGACATAAGTGACCTTCTAAAAGCTTTGATACATAGGAGTTGGTCAGAACTGGAGGTGTCTAATTCAGTCTCTGACTGTGTTACATGTGTGATCATGTGTCCATGTCAGCGTGAGCCGTCACTCGGTAATCACTTTAACACCTGAATATTTCACCACCAATCATCCAGACAGCTTAAATTGCCACATGATCATATTTGCGTCTATATAAAGCATCTATGCCGACCTTTTAAAAGCAGGCGATAATGTGTTAAATGTGAGACCGTTTATAATCTCAGGTTCAGATCATGGGCCACGTGATGCACACTGCTCAGAAAGATGCCAAGTGCTACAATCTGAGTGACTGACTCGCTCTCATTTCTACTGCTACATGCACACTGCAGAGGTAGCACAGAAGTGCTTCTGATGTGTCTTCCTACATACTCTTTAAAGCTGGTGAGAGGTGGGATAAATGCATTTAAGATACGACTGGTTTAGGTGGGTCAGAACGGGGGGGTCTTAATACTTCATTTTGAGCAGGCACAGAGCTGCCTTAACTCAGCTGCCTTTGTTTTGCATATGTCATTCAATTCCTGTTTAAGCGTTCAGTTCTCTTGCAAAAATTGGCTGATTACACAAAACTAGACTATGAGTCCTAGTTACCATTTTGTTTTTAAGGGCCCCTTCAAACTTGAGGCCTCTTTGGCATGAGCCTCTTCCGTCAATGACCACCACAGCATAACCCAGAGACGCCAGCGTGTTCAGACGCAGATACTTCACACCCTTGTAAGAGTTATTCACTAACTGCACCTAAAAAATTAATAAAAACCGGCAAATGGATGTTAAACAGGGCATTTTCAGAAATGTATAGAGACACTTGTCAACCAAACCCACCTGTGGGCCGCCGTACACGAACAGGATTGTGGGGTGTTTTTTGCCTGGTTTCAGGTTGTGAGGTTTGTACAGCATTCCATAGAGCTGGAAACCAGAACTGGCAGGGAAGCTGAATATCTCCGGAGGCACATAATCAGCCGGGCAACCTGCACAGCACGAGCAAACATGTTATTAGAGCATGTGTTATTGTTCCCCTAACCCCCCGAGCTCACGGCCCTGCTCTCACCTGTAGCCTCCATCATGCTCGCCCAGAACTCCGGCTCTTTGTGCAGGGGGTCACTGTCCGAACCCGTCAGTTTGTAGACGTGAACGCACGGAGGCGTGCTCACGTTACTGTAGTGGCTAATGAACATGTCGAAGTTCTGTTTTTGAAACAGGAGAAACACACAAATCACGAGCATGCAACAGAATGAGGAAGAGTGACTGATGGCTCTGCAAAGGCCTGTCAGGAAACACAGCTTGCTTTGCTTCAAGATGTTGTAAAGTTTATTGAGATTATTTGTCCTGGGACATTAGACTGAAAGCTCCATATTTGTTCATACAGTTCATGTACGTAGTATACTTTACCTGTAGTTTGGAATAATTTTATTTAATAAGTCTCTAATGCTCACCAAGGCTGCAAAAAAGTATGTAAGATAAAAATAAAAATGGATGCAAGGATGCATTCAATTGTGTGACTGATGGCTACTGAAAATTCAGCTTTAATCACAGAAAGATACATACTGAAATATGGAAACAGATATTTTAATTGTAATATAAAAAAACTGTACTTTTACTGTACTTTTTTACTTTTTGACCAAATAAATGCAGCCTTAGTGAGAGACTACTTACAAAAACAATTAATAAAAATGAATTCCTCCAAACTCCACAACGGCACTGCAGTATTGTAATATTTATTCCTAGGTATGGTTTTCAATAAACATATTTATCATTATTTACTTATAACAATAGAAATAATATTAATAATTGTTTACAAAGTTTATTCATAAAACATTAAAGTGCTCGTATTATGCCATTTCCAATACTGTCTTTCATGCAGTGTGTAATGTAGCTGTATGTGAACATAAATGATCTGCAAATTTGTAAAGCTGAAAGTGCACGATAAATAAAGTTATTATCTCCCAAAATAAATAATCGACTCTAAACGGATGAAACGAGGCGTTAGTATTTGAATCCCACTTCTGTGTTGGCAAACGTCATGGGGAAACATATTTGTATAATGCACCTATGTTCTACGTTGGCCGGCCGCGAACAACACATAATTCTGCTCATGACTGTGTCTCTATTCTCGCGGAGTTCAACGCGGGATTCACAAAACACTTGCTGTTGAAAGATGGATCAGTTTCATGTTTATTTGGACCAGCTGCTCCACTGAATCACAACCTGTAAGTACGGTAAATAATAGATTATTTTATATTTTCTACAGAGAGTAGGGCTGTAGCTATCGAATATTTTAGTAATCGAGTATTCTACCAAAAATTCCATCGATTAATCGAGTAATCGGATAAAATGTGTTTTTGTTTAATTAAAGTGTAATATTAATTATGCAAGAGAAAATAAGACTCCAGGGTCTCTTAAAATGAACAACAAAGTTTCCTTTTTTAGAAAAGAAATATTTGTACTTTTTAAATGCATAGAATGCAATGCATGCATCAAAAATAAACATTTAATTATTACCCATTGTTTCTCTGTCTGTACTTGTACTGTGAACAATGACAATAAAGTGTACAGATGAATTAAGTGCATTTAAGTGCCATTCAGTTGGGGTTTAAAATAAAGCATTTTCTGAGATGCACATTAAACATAAAACATTCATTTAATTTATCTTTTAATTATTAAAAATTAAGCAAACTTAACGTTTTGGTAAACAAAGGGGACTTACTATTAAAAATAAAACATGGAAGAAATTTTGTGTGATTAAACCTTAAAAATTTTGTTGTCCATGTGTTCACATCCTTATTTAGTGAAACAGCAGACGCTGAAATCACCGCCGAGCGTCACGCGCGCTTCAGTGTGTTAATAAAGGAAGACGCGCTTCTGCTCCTTTCATTAACAGAGACACGCAGAACATGCAGGATTCATATTTAAATAGACTGTTCCGGCTTAATATTTACAGATATTATTTCATATCGTGATTTGATCTAAGTGCAATGACCTATTTTTGATTAACTCATTCAAAATTTGGCAAATTCCGTGCCATTCCGCGTTAAACTGTAAATTCCGTTTTTATGACTGGATTCCGCGATTCCCTCCGTGTTTTCTGGATCGCGGAAATCATAGGGCCCTAGTTGTGGTATGCCAGCTCTATCTGGCAATGGACACACACCACGATGTTCTCTTTACGTTTACACGCGCCCTCAAATCAAAACACTGCTGACTCCTTGCAGAATGAGATTTCGGATGCAGTGCTTGTGTCTCCTTCCGCTTTGTGGGTGATGTAAACGCGTTGTGTCACATTAAAAAAACCATTGCCAAAGAACCTGAAGTGAGATTTAAGATACATTAAAAGAGGCTTCGAGGCAGAGGAATTTGCCTCGGTCATTTTTTGTAATCGAGTCACTCGAGTTACTCGAGGAATCGTTTCAGCCGTAAAATACAGAACTATTAAAAAAGGCGTATCCTTTCTGACACTGCTGTACTCCGTAGACCAATCACAACAGACTAGACCATCTGAACAATCAGAGCAGAGCAAGCTCACGGAAAGGAGGGATTTAGAGAGACAGTCTTTGAACTGCTTCGAACGAATCTTGGTCTAGTTGGTCTGAATGAAGATGTAAATTCACTCTTTGCCAATAGGTGCCGCTTTTAGAGCAATAAAAATGTAGAATATTAATTAAATTTCCCCGTTAACGGCTCTACACAAAGCAGCACTGTGCACACAAACACTGCTTTATCAGCCACTACAGGCATGATGAACTATCGACCAATCACCGCAGATTAGGGTCATGCAAAGGAGGGGTATTGAAAAAAATTAATAGTTAAACAAATCATTTGGAAGTCATTGTGCAAATAGGTAAAAATAAATGCATATTATAAGACAATGAAAGTGTTTTGTGTGAATGGACTTTTATCACTGTAGGGTGGCTGTGTCCACACACTGATAAGACATTTATATGCAAACACCATGTAAAAGTGCATTTTGCATCCAATGTGTCCTTTAACAGTGTCTCACATGCACACACACACGCACACACACACACGCACACACACACACACGCACGCGCGCACACACACACGCGCGCACACACGCGCACACACACGCGCACACGCACACACACGCGCGCACGCACACACGCGCACGCACACGCACACACACACACACACCTGGCTAACTGAGCAGCTGTGAGAGAAACCCGGCTTAGTAAGTCTGACAATTTCTCCAGGAGATTCGTAGCTCACGACATACAGATGGTGCTCAAGTGGAGTATCTTTTGTTCCCTGGAAATACACCAGTTTGGTTTCTTCGTTGACCCAGATCTGCAAATCAAGATGAAGGTAAAAAAAAAAAAAAAAGTGTTACCAAACATATGGGAATTTATGGAAGTCATTTGTGTTTTAACGTCATTAAATATAACCTCAAACCTTTGAGCCGTGTCTGGCCAAGATTTCCCACTCTCCACTCGTTAAAGCCACCTCCTCCTCTATCGGGCATCTGAAATCATCTGAACAAAATATTCAAGTTTAAATGTTTAAAAGCACATAGGCAATAGTGAAGAACAGGACTCTGCACAACAGATGTTGATGCGTCAATACAACATAAGCAAGATCAAAAAATAAAATAAATGAAATATTTAACAGAAATGTTTAAATCCTATGATATAGCATGATTTGGGAAAAATTGCACCAGACATCTTAATTGAAATTATTTTTATGCTCAGCTAATATTTCCTGTCTGCTCTATTAATCTACAAACATTTATGGATATCTATTTCTCCTCCTAAACATGTCCTGCACACACATCCTCACATTAAATTATAATGTAGCATAGTGCATAAATGTTTATTAGGTAAATAGCTGAATAAATATTCATGAGCAATATCTCCACCATTGTAGGTCATAGTTAATTAATACATAATTAATATTCAATTCATATTGCAAGTAAGTCCATTATATGCAACTCAAAGAAAAGATTCATAATAGTTTAAAAACAGTGCTTGGTGACATTCTGAACAAGCCTTTTTTAAATATTGAAATGTTAATGAACTATTGATTTTGACTATAACTTATTATTAACTATTGAGTGTTCCTGTAGCTCAAGTGATAGAGCATTGTGTTATCAAGCGCAAGGTTGGGGGTTCGATTCCCCAGGAATACATGATAGGTAAAAATTAACAGCCTGAATGCACTGTAAGTTGCTTTGGATAAAAGCGTCTGCTAAATGCATAAATTTAATAAAAAAATGTAATTCAATTTATTTTAAATTGATTGATTGTATAATGTTTGTTAAATGAGGTTTAGTTGGAGCTGGAGCGTCTGACCGTCTGCAGGACTGTAGTCTCTGGTCCACTGCTGGCAGCCCGGCTGTAAGAGACTGGTTATTCTGTACAGATGGCAGAAGCCCGTTTGTGATTCGTTCACCCACAGGAAGGTGATCTTGTCATTAGTTGTTTGAATGAAGGGATAGAAGATATCATGGACCTGTTGAGAATAAGATAAGAAATAAATATTTCACTCGATTTCACTGACCTCAAACTTTAATAGGCAGTGTAACAACTAAAGACATTCTTTCAGGTCTCTATTAGCAGTACGGTGTTAAATATCTTTCAGGCATGTCTGAGATCTGTCAGTGTCAGGTCAGAGACTGATATATAAGCTTTGCTCTCTTATCTTCCTCCTCACATTGATCCAGATGTCGGTGAGCTCCTCGTAGATGATGAAGGGCTGGACTCCCTCAGGCATGGCCTCCACAAGCTCCTCCCACTGTGGATCCTCCACGCTTGCCGCTATGAAGAGTGCAGGCGGTAACAGCACTAGCTGCAGCTTCTGCTGACTGCGGTCCAGCAGCTCGGCCCAGGCACTGGGAAGAGACAACAAGAACACATGTGCATCGCTGACATACTATTAAAGTATTAATAACTATTAGGAATTAGTTTTGATTTTAATAGTTTTCATTTATATCTTAATTTGAAAGTTTTAGTAATTCTGCTGTGTTTATTCCGAGCGCCAACCTCGCGCTCTCTCTCGTGAGGGCAATAAGGAAGTGACTAAAACTGCAATTCATCGACTGGCCGCTTGAGGCTGGCTGCAGAAGAGAGTCAGTCCCATAGACTCCCCATGTTAAAATGCCCAACTTTACAGCAGGAAAAAACATGTTTACAGCCTGGTTAAAAAAATGATTTTGGTCTATATTGCTAATTTTGCCCTTCGTGACAACTGTGAGGGGGGTGAATTTTTTTTATAACTCATCCGTTTAAATTATATTAAGACTTAAAGTTCTGCATAATTAAGGGCGTAGCCACTTGAGTGACAGGTGGATTGCCGCTGCTGACACTGCCGTCGCGCTAGGTGGGTGTGGCTTCAGCAACTAGCTCCCGCCTTTTTGCCCATTTTTGATTGTCCGGGAGAGTCGCGCGGTGACGCGCTGCCAAGATGGCTTCAAAAACACACTTCAGGAGACTACGGGTGATGTCACGGACACTACGTCCATGTTTTTATACAGTCTATGGTTTATTCGTTATTATGAACATTGTTTTAAATGTCTATATAGGTTTATTAATTTGTATTTCAATTTTAGATATTTAAGTACATCAAGTGAAACGGAAAGAAAATTTGAAATGTTGTAATGGCAACTAGCTGAAATAAAATAAAAATTTTAGTTTTTCTATATTTTATTTCAGTTAACATTTCTTTTAAGTAACAAAAATGCCTTTGATGGTTTTAATTTCAGGTAACTGTAATAACCCTGGTATGAAAACAGATAAAAATGTCCACATCCTCAAAGGTTCTAACTAATAACTTGCCAAAAAAAATTGTTTATATATTATAGTGATTTAAACTAGTTTAAAGCCTGATGAAATAGCGCTGAAAAATATTAGAGAAACTGTGTGCAACGATCAGTCAGAAGACTTTAAATCTACAAATCATCATCATTTACCATGCATCCCCAACACGATTATTGTAGCAGAAATTTTGGATATTCCTATCAAAAGTTATTATATTATTAATTTTTAATGTTTATTAAATGTATTAAAGAAGTAATGGAATAGAATTTCAGTATTTTTTATATGGTTACATGTGTGATTTGAACTGTAATCTCATGATCTTAATGTATGCTACTATGGAAGAACAATGGTTAAATTGAGTAAAATAAATAAAATACAATTTCACCATATACAAAAGACAATTTTAACCGATGTTACTGTTTTTGATAATGAGCATAAATATACATCTGCATCTCAAGCTTCTGTCAAATGTGCATTTCTAAAAGAAATAATGTAATAATAATAATATTGCAGGTTGAACTTCAAACTGTGCTGAAGATCGGACAAAACAAACCGGCTTCATGATTTGACACAATATCAATCATTGTAACATTGCCTTTAAACTCAAAAGAAACACAGATTTGACTTCTTGTTACTCACAATTTGCCGTCTTTTGTCCATCCAGCTCTTGCGATGTACTCAACCCCAGGAAAGAGTGTGGTGAACGGGAGAACAAGCTCTTTGTTTTGTGCGCTAATAATCTACAAACAATAATAAGAGAAATTTATAAAGCCTTTTAAATCCAGGCATAGAGAAAGCAGAAGTGAGCCTGGACACAGGCACATACCTTGCCGTGTTGGTCGGTTCGAATCTCGGCTATTTTCAGGCTAATTTGAGGATTCTTACTTCCTACACGCATCAAGAGGGGTTCATTAGCATACCACTACCTATATTTCAGTGTGGTGATTCATTTGCGTACATGCATATGTTTGTGTTGTTTTAAGAGTGTGTTTGTGATTACCGGTGCGTGGATATCTGTACACATCTGCCTTGCGCTCCTCCAGAGCTGGCGAGGGCACATGAATAATCTCTACTTCTGACTCGTCGACCTCCTCGTACAGCAGCTGGAGCGTCCTGCCTCCATCTGCGTCTGCAAAGCCAACGAGAACAGGGTGACAAGGGTACGCTGCAGGTGGCTGACGCATTTTGTGTATAAAAGGGCAAATGTACAAAAAAATTCCAATGGGGGGCCTTCAATCCAAAAAGACTGACAACTCCTGCTTTGTGTGTTTCACAAACCTTCAGGAGCAGCTGGAGACCACCAGTATCCTGTGAAGCGGTCAAACTCTTCCTGGATCACAAAAGTTGCCACACCAGCAGACTTTGGGTCTTCCTTGACGTTATTCAATCCTGGACAAGCGTTGCAGAAATATCAGATTTCAGCACAGTCTATTCAATGTAACCTCATGTGCTTTCTAGATGGATCAATGCTCCAAAGCATTCTAAGAGGCCGTGTACACAACAATCCTTACAGCCCAAACATTAACTTTTTATGCATTTTTTGCCTTTTGGTTTACGCGACGACAAAGTTTCTGGGGACTGAAAATGCATATTTTTGAAAACGGGTTTCAAAGTTAAAGTTTTTGAGAACTTCACCGTTATCGTTTCTGTGTAAACATCCAACACGGGAATCTTAGAAAACGGTGACGTTTTGCGCATGCATACTATGTGTTAGGTACAGTACGGTAGACATGCACAGTACGTGTCGACTTTAAAGGCAAGTGCGAACAAACATACACAACAATGGAGAAGTACATGGTAATGTTGCTGCTGCTCAAGAGTTTGCTAACACTTCTTCAGCAAAGTGTTTCACCAATACAACCAACAGTGGAGACGCATCATATACAACATATACCGTATTTTTCGGACTATAAGTCGCACCGGACTATAAGTCGCATTTATCTAGAACCAAGAACCAAGAGAAAACATTACCGTCTACAGCCGTGAGAGGGCGCTCTATGCTGCTCAGTGAAGGCTACTGGAGCACAGAGCAGCATCTCTGGCAGCATAGAGCGCCCTCTCGCGGCTGTAGACGGTAATGTTTTCTGTTAGTTCATTTCTCACGGTTCATGTCAAATTAATTTTGATAAGTCACACCTGACTATAAGTCGCAGGACCAGCCAAACAATGAAAAAAAGTGCGACTTATAGTCCGGAAAATACGGTAATCATCACTTCCCTACAGGTACGGTTTACTAACAAGGTGACAGCGCCAACTACTGGCCTGGCATAAGTAATACAGTGTTTTTGGCTGTTTTAGCGGATGTGTATAAATGTAGATCGTTTTAAAAACGTTGTTGTGTATACGTGAAACTTTTGAAAAGTGCAAGGAAAAAACGTTTCCGTTTATCGTTGTCATGTAAACGTAGCCTTAAACAAAACTGCTTTTATAAGACTAGTTATACACCAAAGTTCACTACTTTTTATTCTAAAAAAAATCCTATATGGTGATAATGCAGCATTCCTCGGCAAAAGCACAGCCCCTCTCCAAACCATTTAAAAAAGACTCTGACTCTAAGTTACACCCATTAATCATAAAAGGACGATTAATATTTATACACACAAAGCTTCCAGGAATATTTCAAGTTATTTTCAGTGTATTGTCTATGAGTTGCACACTGTCGATTTTCAGACTAGCATTTTGATTCATCCCTCGATTCCAAAGAAACGGGGCTGAGTTTTTTGGAAAATGGGGGAACTTCCCATTTAAATGGCTCTTATGGGTTTTTTTTTTTTGAGGGGGGAGTTAGGGATTTATTTTTTTTTTTTTTTTTTTTACATACAACCTAAATGTTTCATCACCCAGTGTAAAAAAAAATGTATAATATGTTGCTGATTTATATTTATACTGTGAGGAAGATGCTTAAAAAGAACTTTGATTTCAAACTCTCTCTGACTTGAATTTATTTTAACTAAAAAAAGAAAAGTAAATAAAATAAGAATAGATAAATGACAATCAATGGCACAGAGAAATACAATAAGATATAAAATTAATTGTGCTTTAAGTTTTTCAGATATAACAGTATTTCAGGTATAACAGTAATATTCAAATACCACAGAAACTGAATTTAACTTCAGAATAACACTGGTTATAGTCTTCAATGTATAAATAGTAGGGTTGGGTATCGATTGGGTTTTATTCGATACCGGTGCCATTTCGATACTTTTAAAACGATACCGGTGCCTAAACCGATACTTCTATAAAAATAAATAAATAAAAAAGCCTAAAAAGGATAACATTAAAGAACATTGAAACAACATAAAATAAATCCATAGCTTTCACACGCACGCTCCTTGCATGCTCTCATTTCCCAAGATTCGCTTACTTTAAGGCTAATAAATGTATTTCACGTTCTGAGTCATTATTTAATACTAAACCACACACAATGTTTCAACTGTATCTCTGTCAATCACTCTGATAGTTAAAATCAGTTCTGTGAATGACTGTATGCTCATTCTTTATAAAGTAGCAACAATGTCGTTTGTAAAGTACAGTCTTAGGCACATTTGTATTTTCACGCCAAAAAAGGGTTTTAAGACAGTTATTTATATCTTTTGCTGTACTGTGTCAGTAGGAAATATCAGTTTACATTTCCAAACATTCATTTTGCCATTAATTGTAATAATATTCTAGTGAGATTGTTGAATGCACAAGCAGTCTAACAACAGACTGCCCAAGATTAAGACTTTTGCACAGTAGTGAATGTATAAAGTACATATAATTAAATTAAGTATATTTAAATAAGTGTAATTATTAAAGTATGCATTCATATGTGTTAAGGGCTTGATTGTCGCTGGAGGAAAGAGCTGTGGTGTGATGAGCGGAAACTTTACAGTAGATGAGAAACCGATGCTCCCTCGTGACCTTTTGTAAATGGTATTTATGACAAAGAACGGCACAGATACGGATATTCAAACAATCTATCGATAAACACACACCGTGTGTCCTCTGTTTCTGTTTGAGTCTGCTCGAGCTGCTCCGCCGCGGTCTGCGGATTGAAGAGTGTGTTGAAAGACGGGAGGAGACGGGTCTGACGACGTTTTCATATGACATTTAAAAGCAATGACTCTGAAGCGATCACGAATTTGAGTACAGTTTATGAAGCCCCGCTAAAAAAGCCTAGCGACGCCCATGCTTCTTGTGTACATTTCAGAGAACCAGGACAAATATTTTAATCGATAGCCTTTAGCATTTAAGAGGCACCGAAACCATATTGGTACCAGGTTTCAGTACCCAACCCTAATAAATAGACAGCAGCAGGGTTATTTAGGTTGTGGTCTCTTTAAGAGTGCAAGAAACTGAATATTATTTACATCACCCACAGCCTCTGGCAAACGGTCCTGAGCATCTGGAACGAACACATCCTGTTGCATAATGACAAATGCTCAAGGACAAACACAAACGTGAAATGACGCGGTGTTCGTTTTCAACAGAGAGGATACTGTGTTGTACTGTTCATCGAAATGCTACTTACATGAGCCTCAAGCTGTATAAAATGCAAGATTAGGTTCACATGCGCAATCTCAACAGGAAACAAAAAAATGGATAAGGGCCAATTCCCTGGAGCTTTGGATGACATGTAATAATGTAAATAATGTTCAATTTCTTGCACTGACCGATCGTGTCGCTTCGGAAGACCTCAATATATCGTCAGGAGCCACATGTATTCATTCTGTGCTGCCTGTATGTGTTTTTTTTTTTTTTTACTTTTTTACTACAGAAAAAAACATCACCTGCGTCTTGAATGGCCTGAGTGTGAGTAAATTACCAGCAATTTTTATTTTTTGGGTCAACTATCCCTTTAAGTTACAACCCGAATTCCGGAAAAGTTGGGACGTTTTTTAAATTTGAATAAAATGAAAACTAAAAGACTTTCAAATCACATGAGCCAATATTTTATTCACAATAGAACATAGATAACATAGCAAATGTTTAAACTGAGAAAGTTTACAATTTTATGCACAAAATGAGCTCATTTCAATTTTGATTTCTGCTACAGGTCTCAAAATAGTTGGGACGGGGCATGTTTACCATGGTGTAGCATCTCCTTTCCTTTTCAAAACAGTTTGAAGACGTCTGGGCATTGAGGCTATGAGTTGCTGGAGTTTTGCTGTTGGAATTTGGTCCCATTCTTGCCTTATATAGATTTCCAGCTGCTGAAGAGTTCGTGGTCGTCTTTGACATATTTTTCGTTTAATGATGCGCCAAATGTTCTCTATCGGTGAAAGATCTGGACTGCAGGCAGGCCAGGTTAGCACCCGGACTCTTCTACGACGAAGCCATGCTGTTGTTATAGCTGCAGTATGTGGTTTTGCATTGTCCTGCTGAAATAAACAAGGCCTTCCCTGAAATAGACGTTGTTTGGAGGGAAGCATATGTTGCTCTAAAACCTTTATATACCTTTCAGCATTCACAGAGCCTTCCAAAACATGCAAGCTGCCCATACCGTATGCACTTATGCACCCCCACACCGTCAGAGATGCTGGCTTTTGAACTGAACGCTGATAACATGCTGGAAGGTCTCCCTCCTCTTTAGCCCGGAGGACACGGCGTCCGTGATTTCCAACAAGAATGTCAAATTTGGACTCGTCTGGCCATAAAACACTATTCCACTTTTAAATAGTCCATTTTAAATGACCCTTGGCCCACAGGACACGACGGCGCTTCTGGACCATGTTCACATATGGCTTCCTTTTTGCATGATAGAGCTTTAGTTGGCATCTGCTGATGGCACGGCGGATTGTGTTTACCGACAGTGGTTTCTGAAAGTATTCCTGGGCCCATTTAGTGATGTCATTGACACAATCATGCCGATGAGTGATGCAGTGTCGTCTGAGAGCCCGAAGACCACGGGCATCCAATAAAGGTCTCCGGCCTTGTCCCTTACGCACAGAGATTTCTCCAGTTTCTCTGAATCTTTTGATGATGTTATGCAATGTAGATGATGAGATTTGCAAAGCCTTTGCAATTTGACGTTGAGGAACATTGTTTTCCACAGTTTTTTTACGCAGTCTTTCACAGATTGGAGAGCCTCTGCCCATCTTTACTTCTGAGAGACTCTGCTTCTCTAAGACAAAGCTTTTATAGCTAATCATGTTACAGACCTGATATCAATTAACTTAATTAATCACTAGATGTTCTCCCAGCTGAATCTTTTCAAAACTGCTTGCTTTTTTAGCCATTTGTTGCCCCCGTGCCAACTTTTTTGAGACCTGTAGCAGGCATTAAATTTTAAATGAGCTAATTAAGTGGATAAAAGTGTAAAATTTCTCAGTTTAAACATTTGCTACGTTATCTATGTTCTATTGTGAATAAAATATTGGCTCATGTGATTTGAAATTCCTTTCGTTTTCATTTTATTAAAATTAAAAAAACGTCCCAACTTTTCCGGAATTCGGGTTGTAAAAAGAATCCAGAATACACCCTCAATAGTCAACACTATAACTGCTACTGTATACTAACAGATCAACAAACCTTTATGACAGAAAGTAAGTCTTCGCTCCTCTGCGGTTTCGATATTCGTCACCCACAGGTCGTTATTATTTATGAAGGCAATGAAACTGGGATGACCAGGCGAGATCTTGGGGTCCATGCGAATCCCTGAGCACTGAGTCTTGATTTCCACTGGCTTCATTGGGGCAGCCTGCTAAACATCACATGACTTTCAGCCATTTGCACACAGAGCTTTGCACATACGCTATGCAGAAATTTCCCAGAAAGGTTAAACTGAGCACAGCAAAAAAAAAAATCAGCTAGACTCACAATGAAGCCGTTATGGCCACCATCACGGCAATAGAAAAGGCTGTTGCTTGCTTGGAAGAGGAAAAGGCCGCTCTGTGCGTGATAGTCGTAGGACGTGATGCCGAAGACCCCCAGACGCTTCCTCTCACGGAGAAGCTCCTCCTCACGGGAATATACACCATGATGCGGAGTCGCCTGTAGAAAGACACAAATTAATCTTATTAATATGTCAGAAATCTTTCATATATGTGGTTTTGCAGCAGTTAGCGTAATATAGAGCAAAACACGAAGGAAAGATACCTGGAAGTGATCTAACATCTGTTTCCATGATAACACCAGGAGGGCTTCTTTCCGTATTTTCTTTGGGATTTCAGAGTACAATAATGAGTTTTCTCTGCTCCCATACGGCATTCCTGTTTAAGCATGACAAGATGAAACGTTAGGTAAAATTACAGAAACCTGGCGCAAACTCAACAGAAATGCAGAAGAACCTGACTCGTGCAAATCATCTGATATTATAATAAAGAAAAAGTCTCATTTTGTTCACCATAACCTTATTAATCTTCCTTAAACATATTATTCCTACGATTAAATAGTTGTTTTTTAATGAATACTTTCAACAAGTATGTATTAAACTGATCAAAAGTGACAGTACAGACATTCATAATGTTATAAAAAAACTATTTCAAATAAATAGTTCTTTTGAACTTTTTATTTAACAGTTATAAAAAAATTAACGCGTCAGTTTCTACAAAACAATCAAGCAGCACAACTACTGATTAGTACTATGTCTCAACGATTAATCGAATGCGATTGTCATGTGCATTTTGTTAGTAAAGCCGGTTCTGTAATTGGCAATAAATCATCACCACCTGCTTTCAGATGGAGCCGCATTTACTACAAAGAGCAGAAGTTCACTGACAAGTTACGCAAAAAAAAGTTTATTAGTCACGTTGAATCAACAATTAATTTCTATATTTAATTAATTAAATACATTTTTCTTTGTGATGAAGACTCTTTTGTGTCATAGAACATTACCATAAAAAACCCCACTGGCTTAAAAGCACGACTATTTTAGAAATGAAATGAGGAACTGATGCATCTGTTGATTCAAGAAAACGGCTGACACTGAAGGGAAAAGGGTACCAAGGTAGTAGAGCCGGTGCGAGTGAGGGCCGGACTCGTCATGCTTCTGAACGAACTGGAAGTCATGGGGCGCCTTGTTAATGATCATTCCCGAATACTTCCGGCTGCCGTGAATGATGTCACGCAGGCCATCCCACGAGTGCTTCTCCACGAAAAACTGGGAGGGGACGTCATCCATTTCCACAACCTCTGTGCTGTCTGAGATCTCATCTACTGCGCTCATTCTGACAGCTGCAAAACTAGCACAGGAGCGATTCATCAGTCTAGCATTCAAGAGCTGCTCGATCTATAACAAATGGGAGGAAGTCAGGAAAACATTCCTATACCTTTTCCAACTACCTTCAGTTTCGTCTTCAAGTTTCACCCTTTTTCCTCTATGCATTAACCAGCACACAACCCACAACAAGATCTGTCAACCTGTAGGAAAGAGAAGAAAATGGTCAAAACGTGCATTTATGCCATGATTTACTTCTCGGTTACAATAACGTAATGTCTTTAAATTATCTTCGTTGGAGGCTTTTCTCAAGAAAGATCTGATAAGCTATTTTCTGGGGTTAACTGCATGTCATCATTTAAAACTCACAGCTTTAATATACCAATATCTGTAGAAACTGAAACAGCCTGATTGGAACAGTTTCAGAGCAGTGAAACCGGCTTGTACAGGACAAGATACAAAACATTTCCAAAAGGACTAAATCTCTCTTCTTATTTAGAAATAAAGTGTTGCTCAATGAAAACATAATACACTGAGCTTTGATTGTCTGATTGTTGACACACGAGGATCAAATGTGTACAGCTAGCAGCGTTTAATCTGTATTACAGAAATCAGCTGGTCCCAATATGATCAAATATGATCCCAGTGAGACGCTATGAGCGTTGGTCAGGCTGATGGAGAAGAGGCTCTGTGAAATCTAGTCATTTCAACAAAGTTACTTCCGTGTGAGCAATGCTTCAGACATCGATACGCTATTTCACTAATTTCATCAGTGAAATTAACCAAATATGACCGCACCTTTAAAAGGAACAGTTTCCATTGACAGTAGACTCTTTGTGTTTTGATGTATAAGTAGTAACAATATGAAGCATTTTCAAATGAAATTAAATCATTTCACTATCAATGTCAAATCACACACACACATATATATATATATATAAATAAAAGGTTAAGGGTTTTTCAGCTGTCAAATTTTGGGGGGGAAACCCTGCTGACATTCAACTCAGTGCTGCCGTTTCAGTTGCGTTCATGAGGTCTGATTTACTTTGGCCTTCACGTTCATTTCCTAAAATTTGATGTGGGCGTCATCTGTTTTACAAATTTCTCTTCGACAGAAACAGCAGTTCGGAACGTTTCTTTGATCGCCTAAAATACCGCACGCCCTCGCGACGACAGTCACACACATTCTTGCCTTTTAGCTCCATTAGCGCAGATAAACAGTCTTTACTAGCGGCTAATGCATGTTTACAGAGAAACGAGGTGTTTTAAAGCGAGCTCTATGTGATTATGTTTTAGAGGACTGGAGTCAGGATCAGCTGATAAACGCCGGTTATTTGTGTGAGATCTGTCAGTGCTAACAGTTAGCCGTGCTGCTAACTGAACCTGCATGACGGGAAGTCAAGTCAATGACAACATTACACTTTTGAGTTATAATTATATTATCGCTTATGAATCATGCGTCCTACAAAACAGATATCACGTAGATCCAGCAGTGAATAATACTGGTAATATTAATAATAGCAATAACACCAGGTGATATCATCATGTTGGCACATCATCGGTTTCCTGCTCAATCAGCTGAGCTTCATATCGCCTCATTATTACAGATGATGATCATAATGTCAGAGATCATCAGCTCGGCCTGTGCTCACGGGCCGATCACAGCGAACCGCATTGTTATCAACATTATCACTGCGATTCATGATCGCGCGCGGGTACTTACAGGTAAGTTAGACCCTCAAAGAAAACTCTCATCTGTGACCTGCTTATTTCCTAAACGTATTTGCTGGTAAAAACACAGTCCATAAGCACGAGAACAAGCACAAAGCGACCGTCATGAGTGCTGAGGAACACCAACCGAACATCATCAGCCGCCCACACCGGAAGCGCTGACGAACTCCTACTTCCGCTTTCCGTCTAGTCGTCGCATTCGCTCCAAATGTATAAAATATAAACGCTTTATTTTTGTTTTAAACATACATATATAATAGATAAAACTATAAAACATCAACGTATTACAGTTTTCTTTTATGTTGAATGTATGTATAACGTAAATATTTAGAATATACACAAAAGTCCTGTTAAATACCGTTTCTCGCCAAATTTCTCACAAAATCCTTTGTTTGCTTTGTGAAGAAAGTTGATATTAAAATAAAAAAAACATAAAGAGTAATGTTTTTGTTGAAATTAATTTCCTTTAGCTGTTTTTCATCTTATTGTTGCCAACCTTTTTGAAAAAAATAATAATTCAATAGTTATATAATAATTTAATCAAACCTTGTTTTAACTGTGTAAATATCAAAATCTCACATTGATATTCTAAAAGGGTAATTACAGCATTTCTCAAAATATTTTAATGATATATATTTTTTAATTATAATAATTGTAATAATACAAACTTCCCAAAAGGGAAAATTATGTTGTATTTCTGCTGTATAGCCCCCACCGTTACAGAAGCTGGCATCTATGAAATAACAAATAAAGAAAATAAATTAACTAGCATGCAAATAATGCAAATAAGGACCAAAGAGCATTCCAAGAGTCAGGGTTAACATAAAACTGATACATAAATTTGGTACAGCACAATATCGAACTGCTGTAATGTTCTTGTGTGGCACTGTTGGCCTGAAAACTCCCTCTCTCTGCTTGATCAAGGAGACTTGTGGGAGAAGCCACAGAGAGGCCAACGTTCCCTTTAAAAGACCTGCAGAATTCAACAGGGGACCCACTCGACCAACACTGTTGTGAGAGGCTGGCACAAAGATGCCATTACTCAAAAAATACCACGTGAAATTGCCAAGAAAACAGTGATTTAGTTCAGTGTGGGAAAAGATTTTGTGGTCGGATGAGACCAAGATAGGACCTTTTACTTCAAATTCAAAGTGTTATGTGTGCCGTAAATCTTATTCTTGCAGCCCACTGGCCGCAGGTCAATAAAGCTGTGCAGTACTGCAGTGCTAACATCATGCTAATGCTAATATCATGCTAGGAGCTAATGTTCCTCTTTAGGGACTGGACATTTAATAAACGCTGGATTGGTTTAAAAACAAAACAGGTGAATATCAAGGTGAATACTGTAGCAATGGTCAAAAAATGATCTCATAGAGAATCTGTGGCATGTTTTGAAGTTTCCTCTCACTAACCCTCCAAAAACATGGAGCAAATCTGTTAAGAGCATATAGAGGTAGAAAACTTAGTCCAAAAGACTGGTAAAAATGATTAAAGGTGCAATTATTGATACACAAAAAGTATTACTGTAACAAGTATTAAATATGCAAACAGCATATTTTAGCTTTTTATTTTGGTTAAGAAAATTCTCTACAACAAAACAATGACACCCAAAATAAGGAATTGGGCTTTCTCAAGGTACTGTGTGTATATATAGTTAGTCATGGGAGAAATTTTGCATGCATCATTTAATTATAATAGAAATAAAGGGAAATGTTCAAACTGTAGGCAATTTTCTCCAAAAAAAAAAAAGAGTAATATCACAGTTAAACTCATGACACACATTGTTCTACTATTAAAACAGAAAAAGTGTTGATCTTAGTAATCTAGAGATGAGCAGGTTGAATATTTCAGTTTGGTCAGAATTTAGGGCATTCTCAATCTTTTGGTTAATACTGTACCCCCCCCCCCCCCCCCCAATCAATGGTGTACAGGACCCCGCCACCCCACATGGTTTTGAAGTATGCACAACAAATAAAATGTTTTCACACTCCCAGTTTTGTTAGTAGTTAATAGCTTTTTTGTGGACGTAATGAACATTAAGTGATTAAATGCGTATATCTGTCAGTGCTTTGTTGGGACTTTGCTTTTTAGGCTTTGTGTTTCTCAGAGGATTCGGGTGTCGTCGGCTCTCCGCTTCTGAAGCGCTGGCTGAGTTCAGCACACATCACAGAGCAGCAGGACTTCTGTGAGAAATTACAAATGTTTATAGTAGTAGCAGGGTAAGGTATTAGCCGAGCGGCAACCTCGCGCTCTCTCTGGTGAAGCCAATAAGGAAGTGACTAAAACTGCAATTCATCGACTGGCCGCTTGAGGCTGGCTGCAGAAGAGAGTCAGTCCCATAGACTCCCCATGTTAAAATGCCCAACTTTACAGCAGGAAAAAACATGTTTACAGCCTGGTTAAAAAAATTATTTTGGTCTATATTGCTAATTTTGCCCTTCATGACAACTGTGAGGGGGGTGAATTTTTTTTATAACTCATCCGTTTAAATTATATTAAGCCTTAAAGTTCTGCATAATTAAGGGCGTGGCCACTTGAGTGACAGGTGGATTGCCGTTGCTGACAATGCCGTCGCGCTAGGTGGGCAAGGCTTCAGTAATCAGCTCCCGCCCTTTTGCCCATTTTCGATTATCCGGGAGAGTCGCGCGGTGACGCGCTGCCAAGATGGCGACGGCCCGCTCTGCACACTTTAGCAGGCAGCAAGGAAGTCGACCGGAAGTTGAAGTCGGCCGCGTGCCGGTGTGTAACACCGGCATCTTGTAGCAGAACTTCACTTGCATTAGCATCCCATTGACTCCCATTCATTTTGGCGTCACTTTGACAGCGAATTACTTTACATCTGAGGCGTTTAAAGACTCCATTATTTATTTCTAAAGAGACACGACAATGTATAAAGGGCTCCATTACCTTCTATGTTACATTATGGCCCCGTAGAAACAGTTTTTGTAAAAATAGGCTAACGATTCCCTTACAAAAATTAACCATGGTTTTACTACAAATAAAACCAAAAAACCATGGTTACTATAGTTAATCCATGGTAACCACAAATTAACCATGGTTTTGCTAAATTAACCATAGTATAACCATGGTATTTGTAGTAAATCTGTGGTTATACAAATGGTAGTCAACCCGCCAAAAAACCATGGGTTACTACAGATTTACTATAATAAAACCATGGTTATTTTTCGTAAGGGTTGCGTCATAACCACTCGACTCTCTGTCGTATTACCGTACAGACAGGAGGAGAAGCTCGCAGGCAATTAACTTAATATGGCGTATTGGCGTTACATTTTAAAATACTATACAAAATGATTAATCAGAATACTTACTCCTGCTCACTCACGCCAAAGAACTCCCCGCTCAAGCTTGCCGTCTCTGCAAGATTAACGATGGCAGTTTTCACGCACAGCTACTAGAAGATTTACATCTGTCAGACAGGTTGCTGACGTCATCAAGCTTAGTTTGAGTCTGCGCGTCAGAAACGGAAGTGCTAAAAAACACTAAAAATGGGCTTCACTTGTCTCAATTAAGTTCCAATGGGGTCGCTGTGTCCATTTCTTTTACTGTCTATGATTGACTCCCATTCATTTTGGCGTCACTTTGACAGCGAATAACTTTACATCTGAGGGATTTAAAGACTCCGTTTGTCCATTATTTATTTCTAAAGATACACGACAATGTATAAAGGGCTCCATTACCTTCTATGTTACATTATGGGCCCGTAGAAACAGTTTTTGTAAAAATAGGCTAACGATTGCGTCATAACCACTCGACTCTCTGTCGCATTACCGTACAGACAGGAGGAGAAGCTCGCAGGCAATTAACTTAATACGGCGTGCTGGCGTTACATTTTAAAATACTATACAAAATAATTAATCAGAATACTTACTCCTGCTCACTCAAGCCAAAGAACTCCCCGCTCAAGCTTGCCGTCTCTGCAAGATTAACGATGGCAGTTTTCACGCACAGCTACTAGAAGATTTACATCTGTCAGACAGGTTGCTGACGTCATCAAGCTTAGTTTGAGTCTGCGCGTCAGAAACGGAAGTGCTAAAAAACGCTTAAAATGGGCTTCACTTGTCTCAATTGAGTTCCAATGGGGTCGCTGTGTCCATTTCTTTTACTGTCTATGATTGACTCCCATTCATTTTGGCGTCACTTTGACAGCGAATAACTTTACATCTGAGGGATTTAAAGACTCCGTTTGTCCATTATTTATTTCTAAAGATACACGACAATGTATAAAGGGCTCCATTACCTTCTATGTTACATTATGGCCCCGTAGAAACAGTTTTTGTAAAAATAGGCTAACGATTGCGTCAAAACCACTCGACTCTCTGTCGCATTATCGTACAGACAGGAGGAGAAGCTCGCAGGCAATTGACTTAATACGGCGTACTGGCGTTACATTTTAAAATACTATACAAAATAATTAATCAGAATACTTACTCATGCTCACTCAAGCCAAAGAACTCCCCGCTCAAGCTTGCCGTCTCTGCAAGACTAACGATGGCAGTTTTCACGCACAGCTACTAGAAGATTTACATCTGTCAGACAGGTTGCTGACGTCATCAAGCTTAGTTTGAGTCTGGTTGTCAGAAACGGAAGTGCTAAAAAACGCTAAAAATGGGCTTCACTTGTCTCAATTGAGTTCCAATGGGGTCGCTGTGTCCATTTCTTTTACTGTCTATGCACTTTAGGCTTCAAAACCGCTATTGAGGAGTCTATGGGTGACGTCATGGACACTACGTCCATATTTTTTTTACAGTCTATGGTATTAGCCCAGATATGATTGGTTGACGTCATGCCAGCCTGGGAACCTATCAGTGTTCCTACTACTTCGTCATTGGTTAAAATGGTTTAAATCCAATGAACCTATCAGTGTTGGGATTGATCCTATTAAAATGGGAATGGTTTGATTACTCCAGATGCATTATCCTGCGTACTAGATCATTGTGGAAAGTCATGGACAAAGGATAGGGACGAGGTTTGTTGCATCTCCCTGTTGGTGTCGCAAGTAGGCCTTTTTTAGCATGCTAGCAGCCGTGGTCTCGTGTTTTGCTACATTGGAATTCTCTCTCGGTGTAACTACACTTCCAAGGGTTTCCAGTACCTTGGTTGAAGACGAATGTACATCAGTATCACTGCACTGCTGCTTTGTTTTTAGTGTTTGTTGTGTAACCGTTTAACTGTTGTGATATGAATGTCTTAGTTTATACCAGTTAATTATGTGATTTGAGTAGGAACTTTTAAAGCGGGGGTTTTATACTTTCAGTGTGTCCACTTGGGGTAGTGTGGTGTTTGGCCAATTGTATTGCTTTCACAATTGAGTGGTTTGTGGTATGGTGTGAGGTGATAATCCAAAAGGCCCCTGCTGGTCATTTTTCTCCTCCTGGTCATCTTGTAACTGGTAGACTTGTGTATAAGGCATGTTTTATATTGTATCCAAAAAAACAAAACAATGTTTGAACCATTACAGTTGTATATAAATAAATTGCAAATGTTTTATACTATCTCGTTCTCCATGCTCACCCTGGCTGTTGGCCACGAATCGTGTGCCCTCTCGTAGCGCTGTAATGTCCCGGTATATTCCAGGTGGCGTAGTCGATGTCTATCCACTTTTGATGGGTCCCCTATCTGACCACTTCTTGCCACATAGTTATTTCATGAATTTATCAAATTTATCTTCCTTCATTGTCTTAAATGTTTGAATCTTTGGCAGATTGAATATAGGCTATGCTTCTATTACTAAAAAATAATATAAATAAACAGAGTACAGTTTTATGTTTTTATTCACCAGTTCTGCTTGATCAAAAATATTGTATCAATATATTCTCACCTTCAGTGTGTTAGTGACTTTGTGTGATTTGGCGGCCAGTTCCATCAGAGCCAAGAAAAGCCCCAGACCGAGTGCCAGTAATAAGATTCCCTTCAGACTGGTGGGTTTCAGTGGAGCAATCTTGCCATTTTTTGCAATACAACTGCTGGCCCACCACTTACTGCGCAAATAATCCAGCTCACCAGACTGACTCAGGTGCAGAATGGCAACACTTAGGTTTTTTACCAAAGGAGAGCCTGGGGACATGCACAGACACATACATAGCTGGAGAGACTATGATGGTACCATGCTTTCAGGAAGTACTGTGGTGGTACTATGCTATATCATAGTACTGACTCATTACAATATTCATGTACCATGTTTACATGAATGGTACACTATGTTTGGTACATGAATGGTAGTCAGTATTACTAAAAATGGAACTTAAAACCATAAATCATCATGGTACTTTGTCTAAAAATGAGTATTTTGAGCAGCGACGCTGTACCCCCTCATGCCGATGATTTCTGGGGCACGTGTGAGGTTACAGTATCTCGCCACTGCCAGGTCAAGGGACACGGATTCGTTGGATTTTATGTGCTCATAGATTCTGTGGTACGTGGGGTTGTTCGAGTTCTGGTCAAAGGCAGATAAGAGTAATTTATTGTTGACAGATGCTTTCATATGGGTGCATGACCAACTGACATTAAATGATCCAAGTTTCAGATCTAGATCAGTTTGCACAAAATGTAGACTTGAAGTTGTATTACTTATATAGTTGTTATAGAAAACAACTTTTTTTTGTCTATACAAAAAAGTCCATCAATTAAAAAAAGTCTACCTAACTTTTTTCAAGCTTGAACAAGTGCATAAAGACATAAAAGTAATCTAAGCCTTCAGAAGAGACACATTCATCTTATATGATGAACAGACAAATCAAGTAAGTTGAGCTGCTATTGACCATATTTGAAGTGCTCAAATGTATGTGCATTGATCAATGTTTATTTGTGAATAGAAGCCTAATTTAAATATATTCATCATATAAAGTAATCTTGTCTCTTTGGAAGACTTGGATTAAAATGCTCGATTCATATAGATTACATTTATGGTGTACTTTTTATAAATATTGATAACCTAGGCAAAAAACGATGAGAGGATATTAAAAATGTTAATTTGTGTTCAGAAGATAAATGCAAATGAAAAATTGGCAAATGATGACAATGTTTACTTTTTATTATTATTATTATTATTATTATTATTTTCAATATTAAGAGAGTTTTAATTATAATATTTAAATTAAATGAGTCTTTTGATTGTATTAACCAAATGCTGTGTCTTACCTTGAAGAAGGCAAAAGAGGAAGAATCTTTAATGGTGCCATACTCAATAACGTTTTGATTAGCGAGGTCTTCAAAGCTCTTGATTGACTGTTGCTGGTTGTCTGAATAGCCATAAACTGAGGTTGGCAAAGAAACATGCAAGCAGCACTAATGAAAACAGCCACCAGATAGAGGTAATGACCCGTCCCGAAAGAGCCCTGGGGTGAGGATCAGCACCTATGGCAAAATTTACAATGAACTTTTAATTTTTAATAAACTACAAGCCACTGCAGAACATGCCAACATTTATATACATACTGTATATATTTTTATTTAATTATTTTTGCATGCACTTTCAAAGTGAAATGTCCAGGAAGTGGCGCTAAAACCTCAGTTTTATCTCAGACATATATACATGACTGTTTTTTTTTTTTAAATTTTTTTACCTTGGTTGTTGTACATATTATGGGTGAACATTTGTACATCTTATGGGTGAACATGATTTCACCAAGTACAGCATATTCCTGGATCAGCATTCCAATCAACCAATCAGAGTTGAGGGTAAGTTTAAGTTTAAATGTTTTGACAGTCTTGTTATTCACCTAATTTCCCTCTAAATTATTTTCTGTCTCTGGTTGCTCCCATTCACGGGCTAATTCTGAAAAGCAAATTTTTTGTATATCATGTTAATGCTTTAAAATTAAAGCATTTAAAATGCAGGGGTGGTGCTAGTGCAGTGGATAAGACACATGTCTTTGGTGTGAGAGACCTGGGTTCGAATCCACTGTGAGACACCAATGTGTCCCTGAGCAAGACACTTAACCCCTAGTTGCTCCAGAGGCGTGCAACCTCTGACATATATAGCAATTGTAAGTCGCTTTGGATAAAAGCGTCAGCTAAGTGAATAAATGTAAATGTAAAATACCTTGGAATAGCATTTAAATACCATCCTACATTTCAAACTGACTTGGTTTTACGATCCCACTATTACCGCGACACTAAGAAGATGCAGACGGAGGTCAGCAGGTAGGCGACCAGTACTCCCATCCACACCTCAGTGGAGAACAGGTTCAGAAGGCTGAGGAACTGCAAGTCATCAGAAGCAATGTCCTTCCTCAGGATGAAACTAAGACCCGTCTGCATGAAGGCTTTGGTCATGTCCACAGCTGTCTCGCGTTTAGCAATAAGAGTTAGAGGTGCCACAGCGATGTCTGCTTCCTGTAGAAATGAGCAACACTATTGCTGACATAAACTAACATTTATGTAGCCTATAAATACAGAAAGCAATTGTGATATATTTTACAGTTAAAATGTTCTTTCTATTTTAATATATTTTCAAATATCATTAATATCTGTTATGCAAAGTTGAATTTTAGCAGTCTTTAATATTTTTAAAATGTTTTGTTGCATTATACATGTTTTTACTGTCCGTTTGGATCAATGCACCCTGAATAAAAGTATTTCTTTTAAAACCTTTGAACTTTATAGCAGAAAGATATGTAATAGATATGCATGCTATATAAGTAAAAATAATGTTTCGTAAAAATTTCATAAAATTCAGAATATGATTTAATTTCCATGATCCTTCCTGTCAGAGCAAGCAACCCAACTTCTTGTCCAAGCTCTTGTTCTCTCCAGACTGGACTATTGTAATGCTCTCCTGGCGGGCCTTCCTGCATGTACTGTCAAGCCTCTGCAATTGATCCAGAATGCAGCAGCGAGGGTTGTCTTCAATGAGACAAAAAAGCTCACGTTACTCCTCTCCTCATCAGGGTGCACTGGCTACCAGTAGCTGCTCGCATTAAATTCAAGGTACTGATGCTTGCCTACAAGACGGCCACTGGCATGGCACCAACATACCTAAACTCTCTAATTCAATCTTATGTGCCCTCCAGAAGTTTGCTCTGCAAGTGAACAACGCCTTGTGGTGCCGTCCCAAAGAAGTTCAAAATCACTCTCACGGTCCTTTTCCTGGACTATGTCGAGCTGGTGGAATGACCTCCCAATCTCAATTCATACAGTCTTTACTCATTTTCAAGAAACATTCTTTTCTTTTCTTGTCTTTCATATAAAAAATTAAAAAACCCTGGCTACGTGTTATGTACTAGACTAACTGAGACTTGTCATGGCACTTGTATACTGTTGTTGTTCTCTTGTTGATCTGATTGCTTCTATTGTTCTCATTTGTAAGTCGCTTTGGATAAAAATGATTAAATGTAAATGTAAAGTTCCAAATGTATATATGTATATATTATATAAACATTTTGTAATATTTTAATTATAATTTTAATAATCATTTTATTTTCTAATTGTTATCAAACAGCTAATAGATACTCTAAATGTTACAGAAACTCTGTTTAGTTTTTTTGCCTTTTGGTTTTCTTGTTCCTACTTGCGTGTGTCCCTGCTAGTTAGTTTTCTTGGTTGTTAATTAGTTCTCCACACTTGTTCTGTTTCAGCTCATCATCAACTGTCTATTTAAGCCCGAGTTCTCCTTAATTTTCTTAGTTTACAGATTTATCTTGAGTAAAAAGACTCCTTTTGTGGAATCCTTGTTGTGTGCTTTATTAGCAAAACCATGCATTAAGATGTATGGAGATCATGATTTGCAAGTTACAACATTTAAACACTGACTATTTAACTCAAAAAATGTATGATGCTCACCCCTCTGACAACTTCTCCAATCATGCTGTTCCAGTTGCCGCTGTCATCTGTTGTTCCATAACGGCTGTCCTTAACAAGCTTAATATCATACTTAAAATCTAATTTCTTGGAGACGGCTGACAGCAGGTCAATGCAGAAGCCCTCCAGTTCAGAGCCTTTGGACATTGCATATGGTTCTTCCTGCATGGGATTGTGAGTAAGTAACAACCGAAAATGTGATTTAGTTACAGATCTTTACAAACATAAATGGGTGGCCCAGATGGAATTAATTTAACTTACCTTGATGGTTGTAACGCTTAATAATTGTGGCCCTAAAATACAAAACAACATTTCATTCAACTAGTTACAAATCCATAAGAATCCTCCACTAACTCTTTACTACTAACAGAGATCAGACTGAATGCTTGGCTCAGTCTTTTGAAGAATGTGGGAAACCTGTGTGGTTCTCTGACTTCTGTAGTATGGAAAAAAATAATAATAATACAATGGAAGCCAATGGGGATGAATAATTGTCTGGTTACAGCATTCTTTAAAATATTTTATGTTCAGCAGAAGAAAGAAACGCACACAGGTTTGGAGCAACTTGAGGTCAAGTAAATCATGACAGAATTGTAATTTTGGATGAACTATCCCTTTGGGTCACTGATTTTAACAAAGTATGAGTGATAGTAAAAGTGATGAAAGTGAATTATTCTATATTTTTATGCAAAATATGATTTTCTTCTTGTCTCTAATTGGCTGTTAAATTATTTTATATATGTATGTAAAATAATTAAATTATATATATATATATATGTATTTTTTTTTGTGAGCTAATCCAATTTTCAAATCAGTGAGTAGAAACGAGACCAGGGAAAAAACACTGCTTGTCTCAATTTGACAAGGGCAAAGCACTTGGACGCCATTCTTGGTTGCTAATGAAGCATTCTGTCACGCTGGGATGTACTTTGCACTCTTCTTCAAACAACCACTAATATTCCCAAATTTAGCAGATGCAGACAATGACCCACTTGTGCTACAGCAAACCTGTGAAATGGTCCGCCTCATGGCCACTAATCTTGCACTGCCTAAATGAGACTTAAAACGAGATTGTTGGAAATAAACAAAAGCTTTCTTTAGAGTGTGCACTGCCTGCTGCAGCAGAACGGATGCGGTGAGAGTTTGAGAAAGTTCCAGGGACTCTCTAAAGAAGCGCTTACAAAATGATGGGAAAGTGCCCCACTCGTCTGGCTGCAGCATCTGAGTCCACTTGGAAGTTGCTCCCTTTATTGTTTTGATCCTGTTTTTTAATGCATATCAGTTGACATTAACCAGCAGACAAGCTAAAAGATGCATGAATATGTATGTGAATCTAATCACAAATTAAAGTGTTGTTGCTTGAATGCTTTAAATATAACATGCATTATATATATAATATAACATTCTATGAATTCCTAAATTAAGATGTCTTTAATCAAGTAAAAGAATTGTTCTCACATGTACTGTACACATATGATACTAATAGTAGTGTGTACAAATATGTAGTCTGTTTGGGAGTATACTCAATTATGTTATGTGCAACAATTCATGGGAGTAAGTGACCACCATCTTTTTTGCTGCAATTTGTGTTACCATGGTAACAGCAGTTTCTTTGATTAGTAGATCCCTTTTTGGATTATGGGTAGTGAGTATGATCATTTTGCTATTAAACATGATTTTTTCATCAATTCACCAATTCACTCAATGATTCACATAGCATTGGTTAACAGCCCAAGATTTTTTTGACAAAACTGACAAATCTGACTTAAAAGTGTTTTTCACAGAAAGCTATGAAATTACTTCAGAAGCCTTGAAACATAGTGCACAAGTTGTATGGACTATGTTAATTTTATTATGTTGCTTTTCAAAGGGCTACTCCACTCCCAAATGAAAATGTTGTCATTAATCACTTACCACCATGTCGTTCCAAACCCGTAAATGCTTCATTCGTCTTCAGAACACAATTTAAGATATTTTGAATGAAAATCAGGAGGCTTGAGATTGTGAAAAGTATGAAAAGCATTGTCAGAATCGTCCATCTGCCATCAGTGGTTCAATCGTAACGTTATGGAGTGACGACAATACTTTTTGTACACGAAGAAAACAAAAATAACGACTTCATAATGTTACGGCTGAACCACTGATGGCAGATGGACTATTCTGATGATGCTTTTCATACTTTTCTGGACCTTGACAGTGTAACTTGGCAGTCAATGGGACAGTCACAAGCCTCTCGTTTTCTATCCAAAATATCTTAAATTGTGGTCTGAAGATGAACAAAGCTTTTACGGGTTCGGAACAATATGGGGGTAAGTGATTAATGACAAAATCTTCATTTTGGTGTGGAGTATCCCTTTAAGCTTTGGTACTTGTCAAACACAAATTTGGAAAGACGTGATGGTAATATAGAAGTAAATGATAACAGTAGTTTAAAATTTTAAGAACTTGTATTTAATCTAGTTTTCAGTGTAAAGTTAGAGTTACACTGCTTAAACAATGTTGAATAAGCCTGGCTAAGCCTGTTTTTGGTGAGAATGTGTTGTTGTCTGAGTTTCATCCGTGCGACACACAGCAGGCCTCCATCAGTGTCACAGCATATCACTGACACCCCTCATCCTCCCATTCAAACCATGAAAAACATACATGCCATCAATACTGAAGTCATGTCATGGGCTGCCCCGCATTAATGCCTGCTTGGTTAGCGGTGGCTAATTGATTAATCACACTCATTGTAGTGAATAGCAGCAGTGTTCTCCGGATTCAATGCTGACTGCTCCAGGCCTGGCGGGACGTCATGAGACAGTGCCATGCCTCAGACTCAAACATGCCGTGTCAGACTAATATTGGCTCTATCCACATCCTGATTTGTCTTAGCCTTAGACGGCACATCCATGGACCATCTGGTTATAGGCATCGTTAAACCCTGTTCACCTCAGACCATTTAAAACCTTGTTTTAATGACAACATCACATGAGCACACATGAAATGATTTCAGTTGTCATGATGATGAAGAACTCATGGTGTTTATAAATTTAGTAAATTTAGCAAATCCTTGAAACGGCTTGGAAACGCCTCACAATGTACATAAAAGGTACACAAGACATGACAGGTGTCAAAATCAACTCATTCTTCCTTGAGATTTTCCTTTGGGTATATATATATATATATATATATATATATATAAAATGCATGAGTACAATAAGGTCTGTGGTAAAGCTTACTTGACAATACTTGGACATTTTGTTGTACAAATTAAACTGCACACACTCACCCCAAATATTCTTATGTAGTTACTCATTACAATGATATGTAATGTATATATACAGTACATGTAATGTAATTAATATTTTTAGTATAAGTGTCCAACTCAATATATATTAACCACACTCAAAACACTCAAAAAATACATCTTGCAGATGTAAATGCAGATGTCTCCGTGATGTACGTGTGCGATCAGGGCTCTCTGCTGCCCCCACCAGCTCCGGAGCAGTAATGGTGCTTATACTGGTGCGCATGTTGACATTTAGTGGAACATTCCTTGGTTTAATTTGGTTTAATTGTAAGACACGGATGGCCATGTGATCCCAATATGGCTAGCAGACAACTTTTTTTTAAACTTAAAAATACACTTGGTAAGCCAAAACAAAGGACTTTATATGATCATTTCACAAACAATATGATGGACTGTTCCCAGGTCTGCAGGCAGAGATGGGCACAAATACATCAAAAAGTATTTTGTTACAAACTACAAATATTTGCTCATCAAATACAAATACAAAACACTGGAGCAAGAAATGTATTTAATTATAATACATATTAATACAATATTATAATAGTAATCTGTAATTTGAAAATACAATATATAAGCAATCATTTGAAGTGCAAGAGACAGTGACATTACATTTAGCAATGCTTTCACCTTAATACTAATGTATCTAATATATTTATCAATGTTTCTTTATCAGCGTGTCAAGAATCAAGCAGTCCTGCGAAATTGTATTGTCATACCGCCAAGTCCTGCTCAAGGGGATGCCTCCAGCTATTTCGCTGTCAGCAGTACAGATTAACTCTTGAAAAGGGCTTGTTAAATGGCTCCATGTAGAATTCAGAAACACTTGTTATCAGCGACACCGGTGGCCATTAAGTGAACTGCAGCCAGCAAATTATCGCTTGTGCTCTGTTGTTTTACACTAATAAGACCTTCATTCCTCTTCTGAACACATATTAAGATATTTTTGATGAAATCCGTGAGCTTTCAGTCCCTCCATAGGCAGCAACGCAACTTACACATTCAAAGCCCAGAATGGTAGTAAAGACATTGTTAAAACACTCTTCTTTGTTTTCTTTCTTTATTCGTTTATTCCAGGCAATGGCACAACAAAAGTACAAGGTAGACAAAATATAGTTAAATCATATAGTGCAAAAAAAAAAAAAAAAAACAACAACAACAACGAATATACAGTATTCAAATATGACGATCAAATTCTGCCTGAAAGGGAGTGGGAAGAAGACAACTTATTTAATCCCACCCCAGTTCCCCATTTAGTGATTAATAATTGAGCTTCATTGTTACTTTGCTCACGGATTATTTACAAATGTTATATCATGGTGGCGTTACCACAAGTAACAAGTAATTATTATAACAAGAGTTTATACCACAATGTAATAGGAATAAACAATGCCAACAATGGTAATGGACAATATACCAACGATGGTAATGGACAATATACCCAACGATGGTAACGGACAATATACCAACGATGGTAAGAAAACACTGAGCACATGTTAACACTATGAGACAGAGTACAACAGCAATTTAACTACAATGTAATAGAAATAAACAATGCCAACAATTGTAATGGACAATATACCAACGATGGTAATGGACAATATACCAACGATGTATGTATGTATGTATTGATGTACTCTCTATGACTCCAGTGGTTTAACCTTAATTTTATTAAGCGACATGAGTGCTTTGTTTGCACAATTTATTTTTACAACTTTATGAAAATATTGATAGCATCGTAGAGTTTATTTCAGTAATGAAAAGATGTTTTTTTACAAGCTTTTTCCCATGTCTTAAATGAGATGATGACGAGATGACAATAAGGTCAATAAACGATAACTGTGACTGTTTCAACATGCAATATCATTGACAATAAAAGATGAGACTAAAATGTATTTGAAAATGTTTTAAATATACCAAAATCTCTTTACTTTTGTCAAAAAAGGAGACAAGTTCATTGTTTATTTGAAAATGGATGTAAGGAATAAATTAGTGCTGCAAGCTTTTTGCGCGATAATCTGAACTGTTCCTTCATTTTTTGTGTCCAAACTTTTTGTAAAGCCATGTTGCTGCTGTCACTGTAATAACAATATGCATGAATGCACCTTTTCTTCCGCGGACCTCAAGCCATGCCTTGTTCTCTTATTGGCTGTAACTCGTCGCAACACCTGACACCACATGATGTTGAGTTGGCCGACCAGTCCAGATATAGTGTTCACGCCATATTTATTTAACAGTTCATAATGTAGACAGAAAGACTGTATATCTAAGTCTTTGATATTCATGTATGTATATTAAATAGCTTACAATAAATCAGTACACCAGTAAAAAAAAACATGTGTATGAGTCCACATTCTACTGATTTGTGATTATTGGTGAAAGAATATGTAGCCAAGAATGGTGGCCCGGGTAGCAGTTGGGGGTTCGATGCCTTGCTCAAGGGTCTCACTTCATTCGTGGTACTGAGGGTGGAAGAGAGCACTGCTCATTCACTCCCCCAATTACAATCTCTGCATGTACCGAGACTCGAACCTGTGGCATTTGGGTTACAAATCCGACTTTCTAGCCATTAGGCCACAACTGCTATATATATTAAACTAATGGCTAAGTGAAGTTAAACTGTGACTTAGTTTTATTTGAATAAAACTAGACAAAAATTTTTTTTAACACTGTGCATTCATGAGAGCATCACGACACATTTGTGATAGAAGACTCGCTCGTCAACACAATACACATGAGTAAGTGTTCACTAGTGTACCATGATGTGTTTGGATAATATTTTCGTAATTAAAGTGGTAAATTATGTTTTTTTTTCTTTTGAGCAAATAAACTCACATCACTTCATAAAATCGGATCACTTGATGATGTATTTCCTACTGTTCTGGATATTCAATATGTAAGTTGCATAGCTGGCTGTAGAGTGTCAGAAAGCTCTCAAATTTAATAAAAAATATTTTACTTATAAGTTCTTAACTTTATAACTTTATTTGTGTCCTGAAGATGAACAAGGGTATTACAGAAGTGGAACAACACGAGTGAGAGTAATTAAAATTTTTGGGTGAACTAACCCTTTAAGACTCAGCAGAAGATATTCGTTGAGATATTGTACTATAAAGATATTTTACCATCTGATAATAAAATGACCTACTTGGTTAAGTAGTTTAAGTATCTTAAATACAAAATACTGTCTCTCAAAGTATTTAATGATAGTATTTAATTATTATAATTTTTTTTTTTACAAAATACTAAATAATATATATATTTTTTTTCAGTTAATTACTGCCAGTCTCTGACTGCTGGTATGAAAAATCTCAATTCTGTTTGCCGCAAAAAAAATCAGCTCCACAATGTTCATTTATTAGGCTAAGCAAAAATCTTAAAAACACAATTTGTAAATGGCTATACATTCACCTAATACTAGTCTCAGTATGTTTGATATTACAGTATGTAATGACATTACCTGCAGCATAGACCCCAGCCAGCAGTGCTGATGAGACCAAGATGAGTCCTAATGGAGTCATTTCACTGCCAATAACATGCACTGAAATGATATTCATAGTTTTATCAGAACATCATTTATTCAAGAATCTTTTCCAGATGTGCAATTAACTTTTCATTTGAAAGTCAGCTGATCTCTTTAAAGATCTGTCATTGTACACTTTTAAGTATTTTAAATATTAGATTTTAGTACAGCACAGACAAAACAAGGATCAAAACGCTTAAACAAAACAGTTTTACTTACTAAACAGCTATAAATGAGCAAAAACTTGGCAAACTTACCCAAACTGTAATCACACGTTTTATTGCTCAATGCATGAGGCAGCACACTATATAAAGCTTGCATATACACCCAAGATACTGAAAACAGCCAATAAGATAACAGGGGACATTCTTGAGTGTGTGTGTGTGGGGTGGGGTGGGGTGGGGGGATTGCACACTATGAGGGAGATTGAAATTTTGACAAAGAATAACTAACATGTGATCCTGCAAACAAGGGATTTCAGAGACGTGCATTACACAGGGCGTGAAGAAATGATTCTTTACAGATGCTCATAGAAAACTGGATAGATTTTATTTTTAGGCTTCTTTTTACCTGTCTAAAATGGCCTAACACTAATTTTTTAAAAGCTCATAGAATGGACCTGGCATGAACGTAACCTCTTCAGCATAGCTCCACTATGCAGACAAGCTAAAACGGCAACTTGAAAACTGAAGTGAAACTAAACCACTGTGATAAATACACATCGAAATTGAGCGGCTCCACTGCTCGAATCCTAATGAAGTGGACTTTTGTCTACAAGCCTACAATCTCTGTCACTCAAAGAGTCATGTAAATCCCAAGGCGTTTTTTTTTTAGCTGCACAGAAGGATTCGACGAAGGACAGTCTCACCAGCCATTGTTGTCTTGGTAACCATGGCCCACGGCAAGCCTGAGCCTTTATCCAACATGTCAGTCATAAGAGACAATAAATAGGTCATGATGTTATGAACTCTTCAAGGGTTAAAAAAGGGGCAATCCTCAAAACATCCTGGGTTTTGACAATAACCATTCCAGTCAAAACTGGCAAAGTGAAAATAAATAAACATATAAATAAAAACAACAATTACAGAAGATCTTTTAATTGTGTTTTGGTCTGAAAACTAATTGGACATCTGTGTGGGGCAAGGCTTTATTCTGTGACATTTTTTCTCAACAGGAGTTCTCTGTGAAGGGCTAAAGAGGTTGAAAAGGGTGAAGCCAAATTAAAGAAGGTCTCCTCAGAATGGGCCAGAATTAGAACACGTGGCAATATCTTTGGGCAGAGCTCCTCTGCATTCTCTTTATCTAGACGTCAGCTTTAAAGACACAATTTGCGATTACTCAGACATTGCCAGTCATTGTTATGAGTCTGGTTCTTCCCTCTGACTTCTCCTTTCCTTTTCCTCCCTCTGCTGGTCACTACCTCACTCTTTCCCTTTCCCTCTTCAGCTGTTTCTCATTTGTAGCCTTTTCGCTGATCCGTTCCACCTGTTCCCTCTCTAACCCACTTGCTATTTAATGTCCTCTGTTTTCTTGCCAGTTGTCAGATTATTTCATCGGAGTATGATGCTGGTGGCTTTCTACAAACCCTGCTGTATCCGTCTTGTCTTGTCACAGTCTTGTCGCAGTTCTGTCTACAGTCAGGTTCAGGTCAGCTACACCTTATCACTGCCTATTAACCTCTCTTCTACTGTGTCCAGCCCTCCCGCTGTCGAGGATCTCCCTGAGCTGCGCTCAGAGCATAGCGGCCGGTCAATACGTGGGGACGAGAGGTCAAAGTTCCACTAGCCGGTCTCCCTGTTAACCTGCTGCATTCCAGCCATTCACTAAACCAAAAGAGAGCCACTGACCCATTCATCGAGGACCCTCTACTGAGACCGTCCTGTGATCTTTCCTTTGTCCTTAGCTATCTGCCGTTTCTGTTAAGAGTGACTTTTTCTGCATAACCTGCAGCTACTTGTGTTCCCGTTTGCAGAGACTTGTGTCACCTATGCCCATGAGCGAGCCCGGGTTGCCTATGTCATCTCCCTTCTGACTGGGCGTGCCCGCAATTGGGGAGCAGCTGCGTGGGAAGCGAGGGCGGAATATACCATGCGCTTCGATACTTTCAAGGGTGAGATGTTGCGGGTATTCGACCGTTCGGCCCATGGTGAAGAGGCCTCCCGCCTGCTTTCCTCACTCCGTCAGGGAGGGCAATCCGTGGTGGATTACTCAATAGAGTTCCGTACTCTCTCGACCACCTGCGTGTGGAACGAAACAGCCCTCACGGCTTGCTTTCTGGAGGGACTGAGCGCTCATGTCAAGGATGAAGTCATTGCCCGCGAGCTACCTACGAGTCTCGACCAACTCTTTGATCTTGCTATCCGGGTGGAGAAGAGGTTTGATCAACGTCGCCGCGTCAGAGGCGCTGACTCCACCTCCTGTTCTACGGCTGCAGCGTCTTCGCCTCCCCTCCCCATTCCGGTTCCAGAGCCAATGCAGCTGGGCGGTTTGCGTATATCAGCGAGGGAGAGAGAACGGCGCCTTGTCCATCGACTTTGCCTGTACTGCGGAGCGGCCAATCACTTTGTTTTGAACTGCCCCGTAAAAGCCAACGCTTGCCAGTAGAAGAGGGGGTACTGGCGAGCACAACTTCCTTGATCTCCTCGTCCATGTCCTGCACAACCATTCCTATAACCTTGAGTTGGGCTGGTACCACAGTTTCATGCAAGGCTTTAATAGACTCTGGAGCTGAGGAGAATTTCCTTGACGAAGCTTGGGCTCATAGACAAGGTATTCCTTTGAGGAGCCATAAGCAGACCACACCCCTTTTTGTTTTAGATGGTAGCCCTCTGCCCAGTATCGATCTTCAGTCTATCCCGTTAGCTCTAACCATTTCTGGTAACCATCATGAGACCCTTTCCTTCCTAATTTTTCACTCCCCATACGCCCCGGTAGTTCTAGGTCACCCCTGGTTAGCCAGACACAATCCCCACCTCGATTGGTCTAGTAATAGTATTCTGTCATGAAGCCTGTCTTGTCATGTCAATTGTCTGTTATCCGCTAACCCTTCTGTCTCTCCCGTCTCTGTCTTTCAGGAGGAGCCAGCCGATTTGACTGGGGTTCCGGAGGAGTATCAAGATCTGAGGGCGGTCTTTAGTCGGTCCTGGGCCACTTCTCTTCCTCCACACCGTCCCTATGATTGTAGATTTGATCTGTTACCCGGTATTTCACCCCCTCGTGGTAGTTTGTATACTCCCCTCTGCCAAGGAGACCGCTCAAGTACTGGTATCTCACGTTTTAAAGAATCACGGGCTTCCCTCTGACGTAGTTTCTGACAGGGGACCCCAGTTCGCGTCTCAATTCTGGAAGGAATTCTGTCGTCTGATTGGTGCATCTGTCAGCCTCTCGTCAGGTTTTCACCCCCAAACCAACGGGCAAGCGGAGCGCACGAACCAGATAATCGGTCGACTGCTGCGCAGCCTGGCGTTTCGGAACCCCTCTTCATGGGTCGAACAATTACCTTGGGCAGAATATGCTCACAATTCGCTCCCGTCCTTTGCTACTGGTCTGTCGCCGTTTCACAGTTGTCTGGGATACCAACCCCCCCCGTTCTCCTCGCAAGAGACCGAGTCCAACGTTCCCTCCGTTCAGGCTTTTATTAAACGCTGTAAGGGTACATGGAGATGGGTGAGAGCATCTCTGTGTCGGTCTAGGGTTCGCTCTCTAAGAAATGCTAATAAACGTCGCGTCAAGAGTCCTAGGTACGTGTGTGGTCAACGGGTGTGGCTTTCCACTACCAATTTGCCTCCCAGGCACCGTCTCGTAAATTAGCTCCCCGTTTTATCGGACCTTTTCAGATTTCCAAGGTCATTAATCCTGTCACGGTAAAGTTGAGGCTTCCTCCTAAGCTCCGGCGCATTCACCCGGTTTTTCATGTTTCCTGCATTAAATCAGTCGTTTGCGTTCCTTCTCGTATTTCCGTTCCTCCTATTCAGGCCGTTGGCACGTCAGTCTACACTGTACGCAAGATTCTTAATATGCGTCGTCGCGGTCATGGCCATCAATTCCTAGTAGATTGGGAGGGTTACGGTCCTGGGGAGAGAAGCTGGGTTCCCTCCCGGGACGTCCTGGATCGCTCTCTCATTGATGATTTCCTCCGGAACCGCCAGACCCCTCCCTCGGGAGCGCCAGGGGGCGCTCGTTGAGGGGGGGGGGGGGGGCACTGTTATGAGTCTGGTTCTTCCCTCTGACTTCTCCTTTCCTTTTCCTCCCTCTGCTGGTCACTACCTCACTCTTTCCCTTTCCCTCTTCAGCTGTTTCTCATTTGTAGCCTTTACGCTGATCCGTTCCACCTGTTCCCTCTCTAACCCGCTTGCTATTTAATGTCCTCTGTTTTCTTGCCAGTTGTCATATTATTTCATTGGAGTATGATGCTGGTGGCTTTCTACAAACCCTGCTGTGTCCGTCTTGTCTTGTCACAGTCTTGTCGCAGTTCTGTCTACAGTCAGGTTCAGGTCAGCTACACCTTATCACTGCCTATTAACCTCTCTTCTACTGTGTCCAGCCCTCCCGCTGTCGAGGATCTCCCTGAGCTGCGCTCAGAGCATAGCGGCCGTTCAATACGTGGGGACGAGAGGTCAAAGTTCCACTAGCCGGTCTCCCTGTTAACCTGCTGCATTCCAGCCATTCACTAAACCAAGAGAGAGCCACTGACCCATTCATCGAGGACCCTCTACGGAGACCATCCTGTGATTTTTCCTTTGTCCTTAGCTATCTGCCGTTTCTGTTAAAAGTGACTTTTTCTGCATAACCTGCAGCTACTTGTGTTCCCGTTTGCAGAGACTTGTGTCATCGCTCTCTCAATAAACTCTTTCATTAGCACTTGGATCCTAGTTCTTCATTACTACAGTCATGCTCTGACACTAAACTGAATCTAGTTAGTTTTAATATATTATTGATATCTACAGTGTCCATACAGTACCTAAAATGTGTAAATGTGATTGCAAATGGGCTGTTTTTCCCTCACAATCCAAAGACATGTGGGATAGGTAAAATGGTAACCCCCAAATTGCTCTTAGGTCTGGATGTCTGTTTCCAGCATTCCCATGAAAATGCTTGAGTTTTGAATATACTGAGATATAGACCTTGTGACAGTTTTGTTGAATGACATGGGAATCTACAAACAAGGGATCTGAGAGTCGGTCCATATTTGGGTTTAATTGTTAAACTACTTTTTACCTCTCTAAATATCATGTTTTTAGACAGATAAAGATGAAAACAAAAAGGATAATAATTTAGTTTTAAAAAATGCATGTGAGACAGAGTGCTTTGCACAAACAATATCGGACAACTGAAAGATGAACAAAGAGGAACTAAAATACACAGTGATAACAAACTAATTAATTAATGCGTATCCATGGTAACTGATGGCAGGTGGGAAAGCTTGTAGTCTCTCCCCCTCTACGACTACATCTGGCTCTGCATGGCAATTTTTAGATTTTCTAAAAATGGGCATACAATTTTTGGAATATTTAGTTGTAGGCAATTATGTTTTAGCCATTCTGGGATCTTTAGCATTGTTTGTTAGTGGATCAGCTGCTTGAGCTGCACTTTTGACATGTAGAAAAACTACTGTCTCATCAGCATACATCTGGATACTGGAATTACAACAAACATTTGGAAAATCATTTATATACGGAGAAAATATAAGTGGGCCTAAGATCGAACCCTGCAGGACACCTGCTGATAAGTAAATAACACCTGATTGATGATTCTTAACTTTAACCAACTGAGTCTGATGCGTAAAAATTATTCAAAAATTATTCTAAATTATTCTATGATTCTAAAATATATATATATTTTTAATTATACAATTTTGAGTGATTAGAAAGGAAACCGATTTATCATTTGTTCTGCAACAAGTTGTTTGGCCACCTTGGAAACCACCGGCAAAATGCAAATAGGTCTGTACTGTAGCTGCAGGTGGATAGTCAATCACCTCATTACAGCAGCTAATTTCCACACATTTGGGAACATTCCATGAGTAAATTAAAGATTTAAAATTTTTATAATCCAATAATCCATAGAATTACAACCATATAAACTGTTGAATTTTCACCATACAGCCTTAAAGTTAAAACTGCTATCAGACTAATAATAGACTAATAAGCTAACAAATAAAGGTATATTAAGAAAATAGATATATTTTCAAAGCTTGGAAAGTGAAACAGTTGTGTTTGTTAACTTCAGATACAAGAATACAGTAAAAAGAAGGATGTAGTTGGTAAAAATTTATTCGCCTGTTACTAAGTAGCATTCTTAAAAAAAGTAATAAAAAGTATTAGTGTACTTAGGACAATGACATTGAATAACATCTACGTAACTGCATACTAGACTCTTATAGACTGTACATTTTTAAATCATAAAATCTTTGAAACATAAAAATACAGTAGACCATGGGAGAAATAAGAAAGAAAGAAAATCAAGTGAAACACTACAATTTCAAAGGTTAAACTACTGTACATAAAGTGAAGATATGCAATTTTTATATGAATAACCATATTTTTAGAGCTACACTTATTAGTAACTAACTAAACTAAAGGACATACTGTAAGTTATAATTTTACTCAATTAAAAACTAAAACAACAGAACGTAGCAGTCAGTAATTTTAGCATATTTAAAACTATTTTTAAAAATAGTTTCAAGTGACAATAAATAATTGTGACAAATACATCCCATGCTTGTTTACAAAATTTGTTATCATACCATTAACAACACAAACAAATGCATTTGTATTTTGGCTGCAGACTAATACACTTTTGAATTCAGGGAATCACTGTGGTGAATCAGTAGTGCTTATAATTGTATCTATTGCGACACTAGGCTGCATCTTAAAAAAAAAAAAAAACTAAAATATTACAGTACCACAAATGCCACAGACATAATCAAATTTTAGAACGTTTGTAATAATTTCTATATGCAGTGTTGTATATTTTTACACACCATTTTGCACCTTTGGCTTTTTTGAACACATGCATGCACATTTACAAATAATTTGTACAAACTAGCAAACTGTTGCATCCAATTTAAAGTTTAAAGCTTAATATCTTATCCCCTTTAACGGCTCATTATTCAGGTGGGGAGTACAGCAATGGAAATAAAAAAGTGTGCTTTTTAACTTATGTCAATCTAAAATGGAAGGTGTAGTACAGTAGGTGCAGATAAGAAATGTTTGATTGCTCAACATGCCCATTGGAATATCTTAATGAATGACAGGTGGAGGTTGGCCACCCTGTGTTCGTTCACTCCCCACAAAAAGAATTCAACATATTCTTGCCTCTTTACAGCCTGAGCATAAAGAAGGCCTCGTTGTCCGGCCTCAGGGGGTTTTGTTGGGGCGGTCCTGGTGGAAGTTGGCTCAAAAGGTCCAAGCTAGTACAGGGACTGTGGGGTACACTACAAGCTCCTTCAGGATTGCCACGCTCTTCGATGGGGCTCCCAGACATCCTAGTCAGGCTTTGTAGCCGCTGCCTCTCTTGGGCCTGCCTGGCACGGTTAGCGATGTATCTCACCCGGCTTTGACTCCGCGAGGAACTCCTCCGCAAAGGGGGCATCTCCTCCTCTTCCTGTCCTTCTTCAGAATCGTTCCTGCATTGAGCAAAGTCTTTTCTAGTGAGGGGTTCCACATCAGTGAGCCTCTTGAGCTGCTCTGTTAGGTCATTCTGTGGTTTTCTAAAAGTTTTCCTTTGTTGGCGGCTTGGTCTCACAATGAAACTGCGACTAATGCTGTGATACTTGCTCTCAAAATTACAGGTGATGTCGTCTGATGTGAGATCTCCAAGACTCTTGGATTTCGAGCAGCTGTCCATGTCTTTTGCCGAGGGGGTGGTTGACCTTCTGGAGCCAGCAGAAGAAGCGAGCATGGATGACTGCTTTAAGCCCTCCATGTACAACCTGCTCCATGTGTGGCGCCTCTGCATGAGCTGAATGGGATCTTTCTCCGCCACCAGAGGCCTGGGTTGTAACTCGTCCTCTGGCTCACACATCTCACCATCCCGAAGGTTGGGGTTGGACTTGCTCTTGATGACCCGCGAGACATTGCATGCTGCAATGGCCGACCGTGGCTGGCTTTTCCTGTTGGCCAGGGATACTTGGTTGTCTGAGTAGTCCCGGGCAGCACTAAGACAGGTAAGGCTCTTCCTGGAAAGGTTAGGCAAGGATAAATCAATCACAGTGTCATTAGACGAAATGCTGGAAGACGATGACACACTATCCCGATGGCTTCTGGGGTCGAGTTTGCTCCAAAGCCTGTCGTTTAAAGTGGCATCAATAGAGATTTCGGGGACCACTGATGGGCTGTCTGCTTTTTTTACTGCCTTCATTTGTCCTTCACTTTTGGTCCTTCTGACAGGGGTCCTCAGTCCAGTTTGCAAACTTCGTCCAATGTCTCTGTCAAACACCCCCTTCAGTGGGTGAATTCTTTGAGAGCTCTGAATGGCGGTTCTTTCCTTTACAATATCTATCTCTGGAGTCTGTCCTGTTTTTATATCAGCATTGTTGGGGTCAATGACAGCTTTTTGCACAACCTCGCCATTTTCATTGTCTGGCAATGGGGGCGTAACACATCCAATGTCAAGGTAATTTGTGGAAAGTGAAGAGTTGATGTGGCTGATCTCGGAATCCTTGCCATTGGTGTTATATGGACCTATACTCTTAGTAAGTGCAAATGATTTCACAATGTCGTCATTATTTTTCAAAGGGCTGAGATTTTCCCCATTGGAAGATGTTGTTATTGCTATGGATGGTGAAGAAAATGTAGTGGATGGACAATGTGGTGAGGTATCCACAGGATTTTGTGTAGAGGTCAAAGGACTGCACCCCTGAAATTCCTCAGTAATGGATTCCAGACATGAGGTATTCAGGGATGGAGTCAGACTCTGCACTTCAGGATTTTCTGGAAGCACATGGCAAGCAGAAAATAATTAGGTATAAATGGGGATATAATGACAATTATAACATTTAAAGAGATTAAAAAATAAACAATGAGACTGCAAAAAGTGTATCATGAATGCCATAAAGACCAACATACACACAAATGAAATAATGGATTTTTTTGACAGCACATTTACAGAAAAACAAAAAGGAAAAATAAAGGTGAAGTGTGTATTTTATGTACTAGTTGTGTCACTAATTATTGTCTGCCATTGGTCAGAACACCACGCAGACCACCCTTAAAATCACACCATTGCTTGAGTCAATTCTGCTCTGTCAAAGCAAAATCTTGATAGACCCACGGTGACATGGTATTTATACTTATAGGGATATCAACATACAAATGGCTTAAAGTCTCTTTATATTAAATTTGTACAGGAGTTTTTATGATGAAAAAAATAATACACACTTCAGCTTTAAGCACAGTTCAACAAAACCAAATATTTGTACACAAATGTACTGCAATAATGTAACATGCTTTATCTAAAATTGGTCCCAAGTGTTAAAGATTTACATTTATATAAAAACAAAATATAATACAATGATATAAAAAAGCAAGAGACAAAACAATACATTAATAAATTTAAGATATTAATTATATTTGGTATATAGAGTATGATCCATCAAACTACATGGTGCAAAAGTGAATTCACAAGTCAACAAAACATAAGGCGAACACAGGCTGGGGATTCAGAAAAGTTATGCTACTTATGTTTTCAACATAATATTTTCATTGTTCCTATATTACTTCCACGTTTCTATTGGTCTGTACATTGCATTAGTATTGTGTAAACAGAAATGCTTTAAGGCATTTTATTACAAGCTTTTTTCTTCTCGTAAATCCTCTCTCACTAAAGTAGCATTAGGTCTTTTAAACAAGCCATTTCTCTAGAAGCAATGTAAATATCAAGGATTTAGACCAAAAATTGCTGTTTAGTAAAGTGTATGATGTTGAATATGACACACCTCATGATGAACAAAATATTAAATAATTTCAAAGAGTGAGAGAAGACAAACCTGCTTAGAAAAATCTTTTTACCTGGTAATTGGTCAGCCCCTCAGTTTTGCACTAAGGATAGAAAGCATGCAAGAAGGAAGGAAAAAATAGGCATTTTAACAGGATAAGTGCAGAATGAAACAGAAGGAAGGAGATGGTACACCAGGAAAATGCACTGACAAAACATAATGCTTTGTTCAAATGCAGATTTACAGATACTCAATAAAGAATGTGGGCATGGGAAGGTTAATGTTTAAGGATCTAAATATTTGTGATTACTAGGAAGGTTTAGCACCATCATCACGAGGAGCTGAGAGCCTACGATATAGACACCTTTAGGAATAGAAAAATGCAGCTGCACCCATTCATCCATATGTCACATGATAATCCCCCAAAACCCAAATCAACATGTAAGAACATAGTTAGCCAATATTCCCCATGTAGAAAACCCGTGATTTTAAGACCAGCCCCAGTGGTAAAAAACCAAGCACCTGGTTTGTATTTGCTCAAGTGCATGGGGGAGAGACACTTCCTCACTCCTTACAGAAGAGTCTTGTGACTCTCACAGTCTTGTGACAGCTCTAAAATCAGTTACATTGCTGCAATAAACAAATAAAAAACATATTCAAAACATGCATAGTTTTGCTAGAAGTGTCCTCACACCCACAACACTTGATCAGTGAATTTCAATCACTTATCATTTGTGATTTCTGGATTTCTCAGGCAGGCAGGCAGACAGACAGATAGCGGGTATAGAAAATACCCCACCCCCCCTCCTCTTAAAGCAGTCACATATTGTTGCTTTGCAGCCTGAAATGGAGACGGGCACAGTTTTTGTTTTATCCATCTGCATTCACTCAGTGCAACTTATAACATCCAAGTGAGAGATACAACACCAACAGGTCTCAAAAAGCTAAAAATGACTAAATCAGGTGTAGGCAATCATCTTCTCAATAGCACAAAAAGCCTTTTGACTTTCAACTTTATTTTTTTCTGACATGTTGGTGTTATAACTTTCACTTGAATGTAATAAGTTGTATTGAGAAAATACAGCTGGATAAAACAAAATATGTTGAGATCTCTAGCAGTAATTGCTCTCCATTCAAGATAAACAAATTTTATTTCTAATTGAATTGAGTATTCTTAAAAGTTAATTAGGTTTTGCTAAGGGAATTACAGATCATTTATCATAGTAATAAATAGTAATTAATATAAGTGTTGGTAATACTTTGCTCTACAATCATTGTGTCAGATAACGATACCCCCACTGTTACTTTGCAGCTACATTTAAATGGTTTCAGGATATTGATTTAAGGACACAGAAACAGGAAATGGTGGGTAAATGTACATTAAAATGAGTCAATATCTAACAGTAATGCTTAATATTTAGTGTTCTTGTTACTGTGACAAGATCCCATTGATGACATAGCCCAGTTCTTGTTGGGATTAGCCTTCAACAAGATCCACACTATCCACAAGGTCATTGGTTTCTATTTGTTGGGTTCCATCACAACATACTGAAATCTATCCTACTTAGGTACTGGCATGTTCAAAAACATCTAACAACAAACACCTTACCAGCGAAAAACAAGGGGGATTTACTGCGGATCTCCTCCATTTTCTGAGCAAACATAGCATTCATCTCACGCTGCAGTGTCCCCGTGGCCCGCTTTCGGTTCTCCACTCCCAGTGTCGGGAATATGGTGGGTAGATCAATACTGGTCAGACTGTCACAGCTGCTAGAGTCACTGTCAGATAATCTTTTGATGTCATTCACAGATCTAGTCTCGTTGCAGTTGCTGCCATAGTTGAGTGGGGCAGGGCATTGCCAACAAAGGCTAGTTTTGCTGTATGGAACTGAAGGAGGTGGGGTGGATGGGGACCAAAAGAGACGGCGTGGAGCACTACATGAGCGATCATTTCTGACACTGGAGTCCTCAGTGGGGTTAAGGGGTTGTGCCAGTGTTTGTCGGACCTTTGCCCTTGATCTAGGTAAGGGTACAGGCTTGGGCAGAGCCTGAGGGTCTGATTTGGGCTTTGAATCAGTTTGGGCCAAGCCTTGTGGTTTAAGAATGGGCTCTGTCTGAACTTGTCTGGAAAGTGTTGGAGACCGAGACACCCTTTGAGGTCTGAGGGGAGCAGGTGTGCACTGGGTAAAGGTGCTCGTAACCTTCCTGTCCAAATCTGGACTCTCCTTGGAGCCAATTACACACTTTATGCAATTGGAAGTCATCTGAACCCGCCCAGAGTTGTTGATAGCAACACGGGCAAATACACCCGGCTTCTCATCCAGTGGGTCCTGGAGTCGCCGCTTGTTGGCTCGCTTCAGTGGTTCACTCATTGAGTCCCTGTTTCGGAAAGGTGTAGCACAGGGCTCTGGATAAAAGAAAGTACTCTTACCTTTACTGTCGTCAGGGTGAAGCTGCCCGTTGGTGCCTTGACCCCATGATTTTGCAGATGCAGTATCTCCATTGTGGTGGACAGATGGCACCTCTTCAGATTCCCGCTCCTCACTGGCACCCTCCGAGCTGCAATCTTTTGTGTCAATACAGATCTCAGGGAAGCCCCTCTTGACTTTGGGTTGACCCTTGGTCGGGGCGCTGGCTGTGCGGCGCAGGAGGTGAGCACCGAAGGTGCTCTTACGGTTGAGCAGAGCAGCAGCATGGCTGTCGAGAGATGCCTGCTTTGGGTTTCTGTGAAAGAGTCCTTTTATACCACTGACTGCTCGAACCTGCAATGGGACATTGGAAAAATCGGAGAATCTAAGATATGACAAATGGAAGCATCTAAATAAAATGTAGTGTAAAAACTAGGCTTAACAGGCTGCCAGAGATTCTTCAAACAAATTAACTAAGCAAAAACTGCTGACCAAACCACTCTGATACCTTGTGCCCAGCTGGAAAAAATTACAAATCAACTTTCCATTTAAACTAATTAACAAATCAAAGTTTCCATTTAAAACCAACCCAGGCTCACTGGAAATGCGTGCTTGTGGCGAAGTTGTTGTGTTTTTAGTACGTTGTATTAAGTAAGTATTGCTTCCATTTCAATTTCTAGGTAGTGTCGCTAAAAGGTTAATGATCATGTTGGAAATTCTATACATATGAAGTATTTGTAATGCTTACACTCAAAATTACCAGTCTTCAAATTTCACAGAATGTTAACATTGTTTTGAAATCATAACATAATATTGTGCAGGGAATTGTGCGAAAATAGGCTTTCTTAAAGGGGGGGGGGGGGGGGGGTATAATGGTGTTTCGTGTATTCAGAGTTGTTTACAATGTTAAAGAGATGGATTCTCATGCTAAACATGGCCGAAGTTTTAAAAAATAATTTAGAAGAATGACTGAGAATTTCTGTGCCGAAAATCTTAATTCCGGGTTGGTACAAGTTTCGGCTGGTTTTTTTTCGATCGTGGATCTAATGACGTAGATGAGAACGGAAGTCCTTATATGAGCATTTCTCCCGGAAGAGCGCGCCCGCGCACACACATTAGAGGAGAGCAAGACCGCGCACATCAACGCGCTTCAAAAACCGTCGTCAGCGCTGCATAGGATTTTTATTCGAGAATGCCTCCAAATAAGTGAATTTTTGGATCTGAGGGAAAGTTTCCCGTGTTCAGCTTCCCCAAGAACCCAACGTTACATGAACAGTGGATGCAGTTTGTTTTTCCGGGGCAGCAACGGAGTATATCAAGTACGTTTGTGTGTTCTGGTCATTTGAGTGATGAATGTTTTATAAACAAGGCCCAAGTCGACGCTGGATTTGCACATTGTTTGCTATGAAAACATGGAGCCGTCCCTGTGATAAAAGACCCCATTCATGTAAGTACAATTACATCAGATTTCTCTATTTTGTTGGAAATCAGCACATAAGTGAATATATGTAAACAACACGAAACACCAGTATCATAGCTTCGCTCACGGCATGCCTTCAGGAGCTCGGCTTTTTCCGGAAAGAATCGGAAAGCTGTATTTTTCTTTTATGATAAAACTAAAGACTTTTTGGATATATTAAGGAATGCATTACTACTCTATAGGTACTCAAGATTAAAATGAGATTAGGTGAAACTGTGTATGTTATGTAACCTTTAATCAAATCTCTGGCCCTGTAAATCATACTTTGTCTGAAAAGGAATAAAAGTTGTTGGAGTTTAACTGCCTCTAGTGTTTAACTAGAAACTGTAGCAATTCGTAGGTTCGTTTTGCAGAAATGTAAGTTGATGTACATGTTTCCAATGAGCCTGAGTAGTTTAAAAGCATCAATCCAGAAAAGCTGCATTTCCCAAAGGCATTATAAGCCATTGATTTCTACAATCTAGAGAAGCTTATGATGCTTTTGGAAAATACAGATGAGTTTAGTGGCCAACTAATCACACAGTGGGCTGGTTTAAGCTTTTCAGCATAGTATACAGACAACATCAACATCATTTGATGAGAGCCCTATTATGAATGATAATTTGCCAAGTAGTATTTATTTACAATTTGTCAGTTAAATTCTTTTCTAATCTAATGCAAAAGCTTAAAAGTCTTTCCATTAGAAAGCAGTGACAATTTAAATAATAAATGTTATCAAAGATGTAGCAGAATTAGGAATTAACACCCAAAATGTGGGTGAACAACACAGACCTTTAAACATGAAGATGCAGACAATGTTGGGAATTTGCGGTGGTAGTGTTAAGAACTGGGAAATGTGAATAAATGTCAAGTGAAAGGTGACAGGACATTCATATCCAACCATCCCTGATAATAAATCAAATAAAAATGAAACTGGGTGATATATTTTAATGATAAAACAGTTTAGGGGGTGCCCAGCTTGTTTGAAATGGAGAATGTATCAAAATCTTTACTATATAATGGTAATAATTAAGTAATAAATATATTTAAGGCATATTTAGTCAAGTAAATTAATAAATAAATGCAATCAATCTAGTCTTTTTCTGTTTTCTGTTTCGCCCAGTGTCATTTCATGAACTATGTTCAAGTAGATCCATGTGATCTTCAAAGTGCTGTCAGCCATCTGATCTCCTCACTAATTATGCATAAATTAAGTTTATACATTTGCTTGTAATTCTATTGAATTTATGCTAAACTACAAAATTACAGCAACCAGCTCTCAAGAATAACATAACATATTTATTTGGCTCAAAAAATATTTAAAAATACCTGCTAAAGTCCAGCATACCCTCATAATCATTGATAGGAATAGAAAGGATGTAACACTCTTCACAAAATAAGATCAACGCATCTCTCTCATGGACTCTACAGCTTGAGTGCAGTGTTACTGCGCAAAAGGCAGCCAAAACCCTATCATGGCCCTTAAATCCCCTGAGTTAAGTGAAATAGGAGTGAACACTGTCGCCTGCTGTAGGGACATTGACACTGGATCTGCTTTAGGGGTCAATGAGAATGCAGCCAAGGAAGGAAGTCACAATTATGTCACAACTCATTTTGTATGAGTTGGCATGGTGAAGGCTAACAAATGAATCAGGGCTTAGCCGCTCACTGTGGGGGGAGGGCGGGGTTCATACGGAGCATGCAGGGTGCTGATTGGGTCTCACTACACCTGAGTTTTGAACGAGGATCCTAACAATTTCCTGCCTCTATAGGCAGCTTTTGGACTAAGATGGGTGCACTGAAATCACAAACATAAGAGAAAGAGAAGTAAGAAAAAAGAGAAAGAGGGAGAAGGGGAAAAGAGACATACTACAAAAATAACATTTATTGTTGACGCTGAATGTTTAGGGCACAAATTATGGACAAAAGCATGATATAATTCAGCCATGAGTTTACAAAATCATCTGTCACTTTGTACGAACAGTACAAACTGTCTTTTTTTATAGCATTAGTGGCACAAATAACAAAAAAGAAAAGAAAATGTTTTAATTAGATTTTTTTTTTTCAAATAAAGCTGATAGCACAAAATTACTGTAGCTAAAAAAGATTGGTCGATACAGATCTGAATTTGTACATGTAAAATATACAAATTTATCCATTACTACAAAACAATTTTAGTCCCAAATTAGCCAGCTCCTACTGACTGATATCAGAACTTAGTGTGAATCTGCAATCATGTTACCCATTCTGCAAAAGATTACATGTAATTTTGACATTTTACAAATTTAAAAGTGTAATGTTTTTGCTGTTATTGAATATTCATGGCTAAAACAGAATAGAGTAACATAAATCAAGATTTTATTCAGACCTGTTGCGAACCACAAATGAAATGAATAAAACCGTTAATATAATTTCTTTTAATTATAAAATATTATTTAACTAATTTATTTTGACCTTAAAAAGTTGAAATTTTACAGTTCATTTGTTGAAAAAGAAAAAGGTAATGACTGGTTTCAGGTCCTATTTTATACTATATTTGTGGAAAGTGCTACATATGAGTGTAAATAACTGAAAAATAAATTAAATTGTGGCTTTAATTTGGTAGGTAAGGGAGGGTATCTTAAACATATAAACAATTTGTTTGATGAAGTGTACAATACCATTTAGCTGTGTTAAGAGCCTACTGTGACAGTCTACAACAAATTATATTTCAACGGCATATTTTTTTACTGTACGATATTAGGAATCTTTAGACTTTTTACAGTCTTTTAACATGACAAGAACAACGTCACATTCAGATTAAAAATCTGAAAGTGATGGTGTTCTGAAAGCGACAAGAGTTACAGCTCTCTGCGCACAATAGCACCAACATTTTTTTTTTCTGTTAACCACACAAAGTGCTCACCTTACTGGTGATGTCATTCACTGCAACATGAACAAAGACGGAAGCTTCCTCCATGCCTTCCAAATACACATGCCGGTAGCCTTACAATCAAATATACGCATACTGATTAAGGATGCACTCAACATATAAAAAAAACCCATATATTCCAAATGCCTGATATATCACAAAATACTTTTTCTTATATAAAAATAAGTGAAATATCTAAATGAAAGTTGGTACCAGTAATCATGCTGTTAAAGGCAATGGTCCTCTGGCCAATAAAATCTTGGCCAATCGGGTCATGATCCCAAACCAGGAAGCGTATAAGAGCAACCTCTGGCATGTGAAGAGTGAAGACAAGTGTTTCCTCCCACATAGGATTAAATCCTGAAAGAGAAAGATAGACGAATGGGAATATAAAAAGGGTTCATTTATGCAGCAACAATGGAAAGGAAGAAATAATTGGAGGTATCAGAATATTCATATTCACTTGCCTTTTTCATTCTAACAAATTTACCTGCTTGACCTTTCGCACACCAGACGAAATAGCCTACTTAACTGAAATTGCTTGCTTCAGAAAGACTGAATAACTTAAAACTGCCAGAGTACATTTACACCCAAATGCTATTCTCTTGGATTTGTCCATTGTATTTGACAGCAGCTCTAGAGTCCTTCTTGGACAAAAAAGTTATAACACGCAAGCTGACAAAGATCAGTTTCAATATAATGCACCTTATAGCAACTGTGGTCCCACAGGGCTCGATCCTTGGGCCAATGTTGTTCCCTTTTCACCCAGTCTCACTATAAAAATCAACCCATCCAAGAATTAGTGGTTCCTCACAAATCCTGTCCAAAATGATCGCCATTACAGTCACTTCACGTTTCAAAACATACAGAATATGAGCCCATTTCCAAACCTCTATTTCACCTAGACACTCTCTCAGGGTTATCTCTTTACAAGATTGCATCTACACGTCCCTCCATAGTCTGTATTTGACAGTATCCAAAAAATGTTGGTACCCTACATGTGTCAAGTTCCATTATAGCCACCCCTACTGACTAAACCTAGCCTCCGCTTTTCAAATAACATTTGATGACACTTCAAATCTCAGTGTCACTTTCCTTTTTTATCTTTAGCTACAGGACCTCAATGCCACACTACATGCACCTATCGCTTTAGTAAGAAAATGCCTACAAAGAATAATTGAAAATGTAAATGTAATTCGAGCTCATTAATTATTGAATTGTTTAGTGGTACAGGTGCAATATGAGGTTAGATTAAAAATATATATATATAACACACACACACACACACACACACACACACACACACACACACACACACACACACACACACACACAAACACTCCAAATAACAGTCTAACAGTTTAATAATACTTTAATGACCAATCCCCCATCAATTACAGGTTAAATGAGAAGCTGTGTTGTTGTTTGTGTGTGTAATATAAAATCTGTTATGGGTTATATCTCTCTCACCATTGTCATCAACCACCCTGGTTTGCTCTTTGCAGCAATCCACTGGTAGACCGATAATCTCCACTTCCACAAATGGGTCAATTATCTAAAGAAGAAGAAAAAAAATTAAAAGAGCTTTAAAATAATATAAAATCAAACTATGGAATTGTGGTTACAATACCTTTTTAAACATCTCGAAGTTAAAATTCTAAAATAAATATAACTCTGTGTCCCTCGTAAGTAGTGATTTGTGTACATTTATTGTTTTGGCTTCTTTTGGCTTTCTCTACCAGCATCGGCCTTGGGCTGGATAACAAATTTTCTCCCGGGCGAGCAGTGCGGCCAGTCCTTTCTCGCATTCCTCGACCCCGCCCACAGACACCTGCTGATTGTTGACTCTGTCTAGGACCTGACCAAGGCTGTCTCCATGGCAACTTGCTGTGACGCCAAAAAAATCTGCGGACTGAGGCATCTAGAGAGAATCGCAACTCTCCAGGCCTTCAAATACACAAACTCTTACACATATACATATATGCATTCACCACCCCACCCCCCATCCTTCGCCACTTTTTTTCGTCAGTCTGGCAAGCGGGTCTGACCAGCGCTTTAATAGCTGCAGGATCGGATGGCTGTTTGCCTGCGCTGGATCACCTCGACCCCCACAATTTCCGTCCCCAGTTCCAAAGTCATGTGTTTATGGTGTATTGATTATGTGCTTTTATGCTGAGGTGTTTTTCCTGTTCCCATACTGTGCTCCCAAAAGGAGCATAGTCTGGGTGTTGTTTTTTTTCGCCTCACTTCCCTAATGTTGTGCTGTATTTCTTCCTCAATTCCCTGTCTTCCTGTCCTGTCTACCCCCTTGTCATATTGTATGTATGTATGGACAGGTTGATGGCTAATTTCGCTGGTACTTGTGACTAGTGACAATAAAGGGCTACTACTACTTTATGATGATTTGCTATTGTCCAGTGATTATATAATTTTCAGTAACTGATTTCATGCTTTATTATCAGATTGTGAGAAGGTCTGATTACATGCAGGGTGTTTAAAAAATGAATTGCATTTACTTAAAAAAAAAAAAATTACAAGTCTTATTGTGCATGAATCTTTATTGCATAAAAAAAGCACAATCTTTAATCAAAACTTTTTTGGGGATATCATATCTTACCTTTCAAAATCCTTTCAAACCTTAAATAAAATGAATAAATTGATAAAACGAAGTCCCACTTCATTATTCCTCACCAAATATTCAGTTTAACGCAGAAATACTTTTCATTATGGAAGTTAAATTCATTGTAACCAAATTTAAAATATATTTCCATGCATATTTCTATGTTGCCATCCATGAACTGCAAGGACGAATCAGAGGCATTTAAATGTCATCTCAGTATCAGTCATAATGTGAAAACTTGGTAACACTTAATTTTAAGGTTAAATTCCAACTACGACTTTTGCCTCAAACTCTTAATTTGCTGCTTATTAGTTAGTAAGGTAGTTGTTAAGTTTAGGAACTGGGTAGGATTTCTAAGTACTAATAAACATGTTAATAATAGGCATGCTAATAAGCAACTAGTAAATAGTGAGAATTGGTCCCTAAACTAAAGTTTTCTTAAGTGTAATTAAAGTGAACTAAAATTCAATAAGAACTCTAAGGAATCTAATGCATGTTGTTATGTTTCACTTCTGTAGTGTGAGTTTAAGAAACCTTACACTCAAAATAAGCTTCAGAACTAAAAGGAAAAGCAGCATGATTCAGAGTAATTCTGGAGTTATTATATGCTCTGTTGCTGCTTGCAGTGTACAATCGTTGCCAAAAGTTTTGAGAATTACATAAATATTAGTTTTCAAAAAGTTTGCTGCTAACCTGCTTTTAGATCTTTGTTTCAGTTGTTTCTGCAATGTACTGAAATATAATTACAAGCACTTCATACGTTTCAAAGGCTTTTATCGACAATTACATGACAAAGAGTCATGCAAAGAGTCAGTATTTGCAGTGTTGGCCCTTCTTTTTCAGGACCTCTGCAATTCGACTGTTCATGCTCTCAATCAACTTCTGGGCCAAATCCTGACTGATAGCAACCCATTCTTTCATAATCACTTCTTGGAGTTTGTCAGAATTAGTGGGTTTTTGATTGTCCACCCGCCTCTTGAGGATTGACCACAAGCTCTCAATGGGATTAAGATCTGGGGAGTTTCCAGGCCATGGACCCAAAATTTCAACATTCTGGTCCCCGAGCCACTTAGTTATCACTTTTGCCTTATGGCACGGTGCTCCATCGTGCTGGAAAATGCATTGTTCTTCACCAAACTGTTGTTGGATTGTTGGAAGAAGTTGCTGTTGGAGGGTGTTTTGGTACCATTCTTTATTCATGGCTGTGTTTTTGTCCTTTTCTTCTCCGGACAAGCCTTTTTCCAGATGCCCCAAACAATCAGAAAGGGGCTTCATCTTCATCAGTCCTCAGCAGTCCATTCACTTTACTTTCTGCAGAAGATCAATCTGTCCCTGATGTTTTTTTTGGAGAGAAGTGGCTTCTTTGCTGCCCTTCTTGACACCAGGCCATCTTCCAAAAGTCTTCGCCTCACTGTGCGTGCAGATGCGCTCACACCTGCCTGCTGCCATTCCTGAGCAAGCTCTGCACTGGTGGTACTCCGATCCCGCAGCTGAATCCTCTTTAGGAGACCATCCTGGCGCTTGCTGGACTTTCTTGGATGCCCTGAAGCCTTCTTTACAAGAATTGAACCTCTTTCTTTGAAGTTCTTGATGATCCTATAAATTGTTGATTTAGGTGCAATCTTAGTAGCCACAATATCCTTGCCTGTGAAGCCATTTTATGCAACGTAATGATGGCTGCACGCGTTTCTTTGCAGGTCACCATGGTTAACAATGGAAGAACAATGATTTCAAGCATCACCCTCCTTTTAACATGTCAAGTCTGCCATTCTAACCCAATCAGCCTGACATAATGATCTCCAGCCTTGTGCTCGTCAACATTCTCACCTGAGTTAACAAGACGATTACTGAAATGATCTCAGCAGGTCCTTTACTGAAAGCAATGAAATGCAGTGGAAAGGTTTTTTTGGGATTAAGTTAATTTTCATGGCAAAGAAGGACTATGCAATTCATCTGATCACTCTTCATAACATTCTGGAGTATATGCAAATTGCTATTATAAAAATTTAAGCAGCAACTTTTCCAATTTCCAATATTTATGTAATTCTCAAAACTTTTGGCCACGACTGTATATGGGGTTTAAATCGAGGTGGAAATCAATCATGTATGCAGACTGATCTGATCCACAGGTTCAGTGAAATCAAGTGAGTGACAGCTTTAGTTATTAAAATGGGATTGAAAATGTTCTACTATTATCATGACACTCATTTTCTAAGTAATGTTTGAATAGCAGTTTTGATTTACCTCTCCTCTGTCCCCCAGCATGGAGTCTTTAGGCTTGGGTAATTGCTGGCCACTGATGATCTTAAGAACCAATTGTTTTTTCAACCGACCTGGTAAAGGATCCTCGGCCACAGGATTAAAGGAACCTGCAAGAACAACGAATACTGTACATACAATTCTATAATAATATCATAACTTCCTTTACTTTTGCTTGCTAATTCTTAGATTCTAAGACTATGATTTCAACTTGATCTATTGAATGCTCCCTAAATTCACTTTGTTTTAATATGTTGTGTTAATTTATTTGATAAATGACATTGCTTTGTGCTGGAATCTACTATTAAAATGCATACAATTTGTTGATATTTACACTGAAAATAAATAAATAAAAGGAGTAAACTAATAATGTACTCACCTTCACACATGCAGACAGGTTTTAGGATGTAACCACAGTTGCCATTGCAATAAAATTTGGCTCTGTTGAGCTGCAGCACTCTGCCCTCTGTCTGGTAGTTCAAAGCCACTGCATAAAAAAGCCATCAAAATTCATGGACTATTATAGGATTCAATTTTACATGAATATATCTGATGTTAGGGGCCATTTAAGCAACTGAAATCATAACAAAAATGTTCCCTTTTCATTACATGCAATTCCTATAAATCCAGTAGTGTCTTCCAAGAACTGAACCATATTTTCATATTTAAAACACCACATCGTAGCAGTGAGCAGCAGGTTCCCAGTATGTTTCAGACCTACTGTTTATTCCTGGTTCCTCTATTAAACATAAATATTTGTTTGTGGGTGGACTGGCGTACCCAGATGGCAGCCGGCGTTCCAGAAGGGCTGTGGGTTGAAGTTGCTGGAGTCCACACGGTAAGGGGAGGGGTAGATACGCGAGAGCTGGTGCTGGTTGAATCGCATGAACTGCACCGCCTTCTGCTGCATTAACTGATGGGCCTTGGTCTCGCTCATCGATGACACCTGCCAGCCGCTGCTACCCACTGCAACACAACCCAACACACATGCATTAGATGTGACAACATACACTGACAGAAACTGACCGGACCACGATCATTTGAACTGATCAGAACTGATCAGCTGGAACCAATGATCAATTGGTGTGTTAAGTAAAAAAATAAAAATAAATATTTTGGGGGGTGTTATGCACATTGACATGTTTTTCATGTGATTTTACACTGGATATGTAAATTTACAGTCTATTTCTGTTTTTAACTGTATTTCAAAAATATGTAAAAGAAAAAAAAAAAAAGTCAAATAAAACAGTAAAATTTATAGTGTAGAGAAAGAGTTCAATTTAAAACTAATGAAAGATCAGTTTATTAATTTGAAAACTGTAAATAAATAATCACTTTACAAATAAAAACAATAAACAGCTATATGCACACACACACACACACATGCACACACACACATATTTTTATTTTTATTTTTTTAAAATTGAGTTTAAAATCAAGACAAGCATTTAAAAACTTTTACATTGCATATAAAAAACAACTGCACATCTGATTACATGAAAACAGCAATTATTGTTGTACATTTTACAATAACATTTTATTTCAGTATTTTCACTTCTAAATGTCATGTTTCATTTAATATGACTTGCTGTTTCTTTGAAAACTGTGTCCAAGTAAATCCTACTCCAAATGTTTTTCAGTGTAACGTCTTTTTAAACTGATTGTATTATACAAATATTAATAATACAAAAAAATGTACATTTCCAATTAATTCTGTGATTTGTGTAAGTGGCCCTCCATGAAACCTCACTCTCAGAGCCTAAATAAATACATTTTTCATCATCTTTGTAATTCTGAAAGTCACAGGAAGTTTGAGATTTTCCCATATGTTTTCTGTTCTTCTCACCTTGGGCCTCAAAGTCTGGTGTGCCCACAGATTTCGTGTATACCAGATCAGAAAGTGCTCTCGACAGCTTCATTGTTTTTTTCTTTCTGTTAAAACAGATAACAGTTACAGACATAAACAAATGACATCAAATATTGAACCACGTTCGTGACTGTAAGTCCACTCACCATGAGCTATTCTAACAGTACCTGCTGTGATGCACTGGTGCTTTAGACGCCCCGCTCAAGCTCTCCTGATCCGTGTCTGTATCCTCAAAACTGGAGGATTTCCTCAGTTTACTTGTCTTTTTCTACAGTCAACAGATGGAGTTGAGGTGGTTAATTAAGTCAACATGTCACATGTAAGATACAGTCAGCTGGTCATTATCAGAAAATAAAGCCTGAATTAATTACACAGCTGAATTTAGTATTCCAGAGAGTCATATACACATTTTATTATTTCTATTACTCATTCATTCAGTATGAATAATTGATGTATGCAGAAGACAGCTGTATTTTTTAGTGTGCAACATTGTTTGGTTTAGTATGGGTGCTTATGCACATTGATCTATATGTAAAACTACCTTGCGTTTGGAGAAGCTCCCTATAAAAGATTTAGCCTGGCGTTTGTTGCCACCAATATTGCCCTCGTCTCCAGTGTCAGTGCTGTCTTCTGCTTTTCCCTGTATTAAAAAAGGGATACATTGTGGTGAAAATATGGAAAAGAGTATATACACTAAATATACCAAACATAATACTTTATCATGACAGTAAAGGTAAAATAAAATTAATCAAATCTACATTTTGAAATGAAATCTTATATATATATAAGTTTGTGTCTCAACTTATCTCAAAGTTTGTGTTTTTTTTTTTTAAGTGTCATATTTGTTACATCAGGCTTTTATGGTTTTATGGACCACAAAAAAAAGGCCCAAACTGAGCAAAAATATGCAATTTGTTGAACTTGCAGTTGATATTTATATAGATGAACAGTACGGTGCAATTCTGATAGCTTTGAATGTAAACTAACGAGAGCTTTATAACAGATACTTACATAAAATACACATAAATATCAATTGTAACTCTATATGTCTTAGACAATATTTATATGCTAGTTTTGTGATCAAAGCTCTGTAGATTTTATTGGGGTATAATGCAATGCAGTGATGACTGAGAGATTGAGATGAACAACTAAACATTCCTCAAAAGCCTGTTGCATCATATTTTCACATTTTAACATTATTTGTCAGCAAAGTTTTTGCATATCAAATATAACACCGATACACCATTCGCTAGGTGGCAGTAGCAACCAATTCATTCATAAACTGCAGTAAATGGGACTTATCATGGAGAGCAGGCTTTTTCTTGCTGGTACCACAAAGGGTACATGATACAGACTGTTTAATTCTAGGTGTCAAGGAGAGGGTGGACATGGGGGGGGGGGGGGGGTGAAATGCTATAAATGAATAGCATATGGGCCTTGTTAGCATGTCCACAGGTATCTCTGTGGACCGTCAAGGACGGTGGTGTGGTGCCTGCTACGAAAAACCCCTCTGTGTGCAATCTTATCTGAATCAGCCTCGAGTCAGTCCTTAAATAAGCACACTACACACTTCTGTACAAGAGCAAAACTGCCCTAGCTAGAGCACTTGCTGCAGTTTAAATGAGTGAATGGTAAGAGAATAATACAGTAAGTATGGTAGTTCTGTATGATTCTCATGGCAAGTACTGTTAAAAATCATCAGTGTATAAAATAGTGATTAATTTAACAGTAAACAAACTTCATTGATCTAAATGCATTAATACGGAATAAATCTAGAATGCAATGCAAGCAAAAGTGAATGAGGTCAGTTTGTCTGTAAATGTGGTAACATTTCCTCTCCTGGAAAGGAAGGAGTGACACGTGCTGTGGGTCAAGTACAGCATGTTAACCTTCAGCGGGGATTTGTCATGTTTTCCTGCGGGCGGCAGGGCTGCGATGGTAAAACTGTCCGGATCTTCCCGGTCACGAATCTTTGACTCCTTCATGAGGTTATCTAATTTTTTCTTTGCAACATTTTCCGCCTGCTTCCTGTTCATAGATGTCTGGAAAGGGAGACAGAGAGATAAGTTTATTCGACTGGACCTCACTCGCCAAAATGCCATCTCTTATTTTTACATTAAGGCACTTAAGAGAGAGGAGCTTTCATCCAAAATGCATGAGTCTTTGAGATTGCACTAAGAGCCTTGTGCATGCAGTATGATTGAAATCTCCTGCTAAAAGAACATGACAGATGTGGAAGGACTTATAGGGTGAATCTCATTAAACTTTCAAGAACATATCCATGTGATATTTCAGCAGTAAATTAAAACAAATGTTAATTACAACAACAACAACAAAATATATTTTGCATGAAGAAAATGGAGCGGACTGCATGTAATAGTGTGTCCCATAATACAATGCACTCGATGTGTTGAATGAACATTAGCAACTCTTTTTCAATTTAAATTGGAAAAGGAATAAAAACTGTGCCTCACCATCTAACAATACTTACATCTCCATTCATCAGCTTACAGTCGTCCTCCATCTCATCAGCACTGTCTTCATCAGACACGTCCCCCTCCTCTGCATTCTCGTCTATATTTGGAGGCAGTTTTTTACCCTATGAACAAACATACAGAAAACATGTCAATACAAGATTTGTGAAAAGTGTTTTCACTTATATCTAACACTTGTTCGGTGTAAACACGTCGGTAAACTATAATAGGATTACAGAAACATCATTTGTCTGTGTCCAAACAGTAAAAGAACTGGATTCCAGTGTAAAACAAAACTAAAAACATTCATATTGAAAGTTGTTTGAAGAGTTGGTGTCTTAAGGTGATGAATCCCTACTAACATCTACGCACAAATGCTTGAACGCAAATATGATCAGCAACCAATTATCATCACATTGTTTTCTCAGTTCTTCAACAAGAGGAGCTATAGAAGCCTTTAAATCGTCTTATTCTTGAGTTTCAGGTCAACTACTGTCACGCCAAAACAACAATTTTAAGAAAATCTTGCTGAGCAAGATTATTTATAGCAGCTGCCTGAATAAGAGCACGTCTGGTCTACTGGCATAGACATTTGAATGAAACACTATCGTCCCCTTGAGTACTGAGCTTTCTTACTGCAAACTTTTTTTGGCCCAAGGGTCTTCTAGCAGTAACAGCATCTTACAAGACAATTACAACCTATCACCACTTAAAGGGTTAGTTTGCCCAAAAATGAAAATTACGCTGTGTTTTACTCACCCCCGAGGCATCCTAGGTGTATATTACTTTCTTCTTTCAGACGAATGCAGTCGGAGTTATATTATAAAAATTGTCTTCGATCTTTCAATCTCTATCATTGCAGTCAGAGGGTGTTGCAGTGCTTCAGTCCAAAAGAAGTGAAATAAAAAGTGTCTCACAAGGCCTTCAGTAGTGAATTGATGCATTTTTGTAAGAAAAATATCCATATTAAAAGCATAATAATCACAGGCTCACAGTTGTTAACGAATCAGCTCTGGGAGCATGACGTATGAGGTTGGCTTTCCACATGCACCGCTCAGAAGTGATGCAAAAAGCGCAGCCGAGCGATCAAAACAAAACAATGGTCACTAATAAGAAGTACAAAATGAAGATTTGTAAAGAAGAATGTGGGTGGATTTTGATATGAGCCAAGAGGACACTGGTTTTACTTTGCTAAAGTAAGGAAACTTTGCTTCTTTGATCTTGTAAACAAACGTTGGTTTTCACGAGACTCACCGGCGCATGTGCAGTGCTGACCTCATACGTCATTCCCCCAGAACTGCTTCTTTTTTCAACAGTGAGTGCAAGCTAAATTGAAGTGATTATTACATTTTGAAAATGGATTTTTTTTCTTACAAAAACGCATCGATTCGATACAGAAATGATCAAACTTGAAAGATCGAAGACAATTTTTAATATAACTCCGACTGGATTCGTCTGAAAGAAGAAAGTCATATACACCTAGTATTCATCAGGGTTGAGTAAAACACAGTCTAATTTTCATTTTTGAGTGAACTAACCCTCTAAGCTGCTTTATCAGTAAATGCTGATTGACTGGCACAGAACGTATGTACTGACTACAGACATGCTGACACTCAGTAGATAGATACAGAAATGGGTTAATCAATAGTGGATCATCAGTCAAACAATGTCTGACCCCAAAGAGTAATTAGTTTTAGCATGTGCTGTTGTTTTCTGCTATTATTGGCTTTTTATATTGCATTAACATACACTGTAAAATTACCAACAATTCTATGAGTTTTTGATTTTCTTCATCAGTGATTCAAGTATTTGAAAAAGTGTACAGAACTTATCATTGCATATGTTACTTAAAATGGGCATAAATGAAACTTAAGTTTTCAAATATAGTGAGTTGAATTATCGTCTTGTTCAATGGTAACAAAGCAGCGGTCCAGTCAAATTGAGCGGCGATGCGAGTGTAGTCTGTCCACTGGGCTCCCGGTGGCCACGTGCTCCATGATCCACAGCTTGTGCCGAGCAATTTGTCAATACCACCGGCTGGCCCAGTTTGCAGTTCAGGATTTTCTCTCTGGTGGGAACGTCAGTCTGTCTTCCAATTATAGCGCCAACTCGCTTGCCGAGCTACTCCATCTACGGCCCGATTTTCAACCCTCACACTTTATTAAAAGCACAGGAGAGGGCTGCACTTCAGCAAATAGATTTTATATCATTAAGACGCTACAGTTTTGCTGCTCTAAAAAGGTTTTCAGACCAGCAACTGTGCAGAAAACTCAAAATGTGATGTTACTGAAACATCAAATAATTATGCACTGATTATGCTATTATAAATAAAATATTTTGAAACATTAATCACATGATATCCTAATTAATATTGTGAATTTATTTCACTGACCCTTCGGTAAAAGTTAGAAAGTACACAAAAAGAAGTGAGCATAGTTTTCAGAGAAAAATAAGCAATACACCAAGCACCAAAACAATAAAACATTAAAAGAAAGCTTAATATATAACAAATAAAATAACCTATAGAATTGAGTGCAAATTACTTTGCACTGTAAAGCTTATTTTTACATATTCTATTCTAGTATTTTTAGCTAATTATACGGTATATGTTTATAATTACAACTGAATTGACTTTGCTCACCTAGAGGTTGAAATCTTAATCTAAATAATGCTTCAAATAATGTTCATAATCTTTCATAAACCAATGCATGCACTGACATCATGCAATCTGATTTACATCATGAAAACATCTGACCATCATCTGAAAATGACCATAGATTTCCTCCATAGATTGAGGTAAAAACATTTAGATGCTTACCTTGACGAGTATTTTGCCCTTTAGGGCTTCAGGTGAAGGCAGAAGTCCAGACGGGTCGGCAGGGATGGAGGACGTGTCCAGTTTATCACCCAACACTTCAGTCAGATACTGAGCCATCTTCTTCTGCTGAGGGACACTGCAGTGATTCTCAATGGACAGAATCACGGGAAACCTGAGGAAACAGTACAAAACATGCATTTACAGATCTATCATAATAGTGAGTGAGATAATAGTGAATACTTAAAATGTGATTAAATTGTGAGACAGAAGGCTTAAAATGGCAGCTTCCAATTAAAAAGTGTTCAAAGTGGCTTATTCAGAAATCTTCAGAGCATTGTATTAACATTCTGTCTAATAAAAAATAAAACAACTCAAACAATATTTCTAAAGGTTAAGCAATAGTTATTTTCAGTGAAAGTTTATTTTGTCAATTTGTGGAAAGCACAAGTATTTTTGGTACAAGAAACATTGATACATAATCCATAAGTAAAAACAAATAGCTCCGGATACTGACAGATACTGCTGTAAAAGTGCACTTTTACTGTCATTGCCATTTGTCAGATCTCATCTGACAAATGTGTGAGATGAGTCTAAAAACAGATTTTTGTTTACCGCGACCCCCAAGAACCCTTGACAGCGCATGGTTTTATTGGATTATCAGCTTTAGTAACAGCAACACCTGAAAGTAATAGTGATGGAGAAAATCATGTAAGCATGCTGTCAGTGTGAAAGGTTCATGCGGATACACACGTTCACACACTCCCTAGACCAGGGGTCACCAACACGGTGCCCGCGGGCACCAGGTCGCCCCCAAGGACCACATGAGTCGCCCGCAGGCCTGATCTAAAAATAGCACTTGGGAGCTGCGTCTTAAATTAAATTTTATTCTGTTGCTATTTTTTTAATCACACTTGCATTTATATATATTTAAAAATGACAATATCTTAAAAATATGTTCATTATACATGAGTTTAGATAAGTTTAGGTGAACTCTGACCTACTCTAGTTCAAAAGTATCATTATTTTGTGTGAGACAAAACCAGTGCTGAGCACTGAGTGCTCGTGGAGAGTAAGCTAGAGGGCGCGGGCGCGACGAAGATGGTAGCTGAAAAACATGGCAGAAAAAAGGAAGAAAATCTTATCACTTTCACAACGAATGGGAGGAGGAATTCTTTTTTACGACTGTGAAAGAAACCTGCGTGTGTCTCATTTGCGGGGCGACTGTGGCGACGGCAAAGCGGCACAATGTGGAGAGACACTTCACTACGTGTCACAAAAGCTACCATGCTAACTACCCACCGGGAAGTGCACTACGGACAGAAAAAGCCCGTGAGCTAAAGGCAGCTTTGGGTAAGCAACAGTCTTTTTTCACGAGGCCAATGAAAAAGTCACAAAAAGCAACCGAAGCCTCGTTTAGAGCTACACATTTTCTGATCAAGAAGAAAAAGGCATTTTCAGACGGAGAAGTTTTCAAAGAAGCAATGATGATAATTGCTAACACTGTACTTAAAGATGAGAAAAATGGAACCGATCTAATCTCCACTCTCTCTGACGTCCAACTGGGTGCATCTACGATGGCTAGACGAGTGTCAGATATGTCTGGTAATTTGGCCGATCAGCTGGACCGGGATCTGGCAGCGTGCAGCTGGTTTAGCATCCAGTGCGACGAGTCCGTGGACAGCAGCAGTACAGCGCAGCTGTTAGTTTTTATCCGGATGGTGTTTGAAGATTTCTCCACAAGAGAAGAACTGCTGACACTACTGCCATTAAAGACAACTACGAGGTGAGTTGACATTTATAACACAGTGAAGGAGTTTTTCGTGCAGAAAAAGGTACCATTGGAAAAGCTGGTAGCGGTGACTACGGGGCTCCTGCTATGATCGGCCGACATGCAGGTTTCATCGCTCACTGTAAAAGTGACCCAGACTTCTCAACATTTCTGCATTATCACTGCATCATTCACCAGCAGGCCTTATGTGCAAAAGTGATCGGCTTTGAACATGTGAGTACTCCCGTTGGAAAAATCATAAACAACATCCGCTCCAAAGCAAAACAACACAGGATTTTCATGGTGCTATTGGAGGAGATGTCAGCTGAATATGGTGACCTGCTTCTACACACAGAAATCCGATGGCTCAGCAGAGGACGAGTTTTACTTCGTTTTTTCTGTGGATTTACAGAGAAAAAAGGTGCTGCACTTTCCCTCTGTGCAGTCGGTGCTGAAAGACAATGCTTCTGCATCTGAGACATTTGACAAAGTTGCAGAAAAGTACTGTGAAGTCATAAACAGACTTGGGCAAGAGTTTGAGAATAGGTTTTGTGACCTTCATCAGCTTGAGCCATGTGTGTCGTTGAATGAATGTGGACACAACATGGTTTGCTGAGCAACTAAGTGCAACGTTCAACTTGGATGCTGGACAGGTGGAGATTGAAATCATAACACTGCAAAATGACCTCCACCTCAAAGCCTACCAGGCTGCCCCAAACTTTTGGTCCCTTGTTGACACCGAGAAGTACAGTGGAGTATGCACAGCAGCTATGAAGGTTGCTAGCCTGTTTGGTTCAACCTATCTCTGTGAATCAGCGTTTTCTGACATTAAATTCATCAAACACAGAACACGCCTCACTGATGCACATCTGAAAGACTCACTCACAGTTGCAGTGTCAAGTTACACACCAGATTACAATACACTGGTGAACAGCATGCAATGCCAGTCTTCCCACTAAAAAAGAAACAGATACCAGATGTTTACAGTGGCAACATGGCAGTGCCATGGCGAAGTTTTAAATAAGGAAGAATTGTGTTCAATTTAAAAGTGTGTTAAAAAATGCTGATTTGGTCCTTAGTTCAAAATGTGACAATTTATTTAAAAAATATGTAAGTTGATTTTTCTAACATTAATAATTGATAACTTTTTGAAACAACATAGTTCATGATTTGTTACAAGGGTTTGTCAGTGGATAGTGAAAATGGGACATTTTTCCCTTTTAAAATATTGAAGAATTGTGTTCAATTTAAAAAGTGTTTTAAAAAATGCCACAGATTTGGTCATTAGTTCAAAATGTGACAAGATTTATTTAAAAATATGTAAGTTGATTTTTCTACCATTACATAATTGACAACTTTTTGAAACAACAAAGTTCATGATTTGTTAAAAGGGTTTGTCAGTGGCTAGTGAAAATGGGACATTTTTCCTATGAAATGTAGTGATGTAAGTGATCATCTAAAAATGTAACAATTACTGATATTAAAGTGCTGAATATTGATATCTGTTTCCCTCCTTATTGTTATTGTTGCTAATAATTGTGAGAAATCATTTACGTGATTAGTGTCTTCACATTGATGATTATTATTAATAATGTATAACTAAAGGCAAACTGAGCAAATTTGTTATTTCAGAAGAGCGTATCAAACTGGTAGTCCTTCGTATGACTCAGTAACCATGAAGTAGCTCTCAGTTTCAAAAAGGTTGGTGACCCCTGCCCTAGACCTTAACTGCTCAACAGTGACTGTGCTTTGCTGCCAGCAGTTGGACACATCAAACGTCAGGATTGAAATTTATAGGAATGCTCAGATAGACTGCAGAGTAATCATTGTCTTTGGAAGACTCCTCAAAGAAAAAAAACTAACAAAAACAAAAAACTTTGCACAAATATGATATTTCATGATATTCAATGATATAGATCAATGAGAAAATTAAACTTTGAAAGCATAGTGGTCAAAGCAAATATAATGCATTATGAAGAATATATATATATATACAAACACACAATACAATATATACACAAACCAGATTCCAAAAAAGTTGGGACACTGTACAAATTGTGAATAAAACAGAATGCAATGATGAAGTTTCAAATTTCAATATTTTAATCAGAATACAACATAGATGACATATTAAATGTTTAAACTGAGAAAATGTATCATTTTAAGGGAAAATTAGTTGATTTTAAATGTCATGGCATCAACACATCTCAAAAAAGTTGGGACAAGGCCATGTTTACCACTGTGTGGCATCCCCTCTTCTTTTTATAACAGTCTGCAAACGTCTGGGGACTGAGAAGACAAGTTAGTCAAGTTTAGGAATAGGAATGTTGTACCATTCTTGTCTAATTCTTCCCTGAAAGAGACGACATCTGGATGGGAGCATATGTTGTTCTAGAACTTGGATATACCTTTCAGCATTGATGGTGCCCTTCCAGATGTGTAAGCTGCCCATGCCACACGCACTCATGCAACCCCATACCATCAGAGATGCAGGCTTCTGAACTGAGCGCTGATAACAACTTGGGTTGTCCTTTTCCTCTTTAGTCCGGATGACATGGCGTCCTAGTTTTCCAAAAAGTACTTCAAATTTAGATTCGTCTGACCACAGAACAGTTTTCCACTTTGCCACAGTCCATTTTAAATGAGCCTTGGCCCAGAGAAAACGCCTGCGCTTCTGGATCATGTTTAGATATGGCTTCTTTTTTGACCTATAGAGTTTTAGCTGGTGAATGGCACGGTGTATTGTGTTCACTGACAATGTTTTCTGGAAGTATTCCTGAGCACATGTTGTGATTTCCATTACAGTATAATTCCTGTATGTGATGCAGTGCCTGAAGATCACAGGCGTCCAGTATGGTTTTCCAGCCTTGACCCTTACACACAGAGATTGTTCCAGATTCTCTGAATCTTTGGATGATATTATGCACTGTAGATGATGATAACTTCAAACTCTTTGCAATTGTTCTCTGAGAAACTCCTTTCTGATATTGCTTCCACTATTTATCATCGCAGCATTGGGGGAATTGGTGATCCTCTGCCCATCTTGACTTCTGAGAGACACTGCCACTCTGAGAGGCTCTTCTTATACTCAATCATGTTACCAATTGACCTAATAAGTTGCAAAATGGTCCTCCAGCTGTTCCTTATATGTACATTTAACTTTTCCGGCCTCTTATTGCTAACTGTCCCAACTTTTTTGGAATGTGTAGCTCTCATGAAATCCAAAATGAGCCAATATTTGGCATGACATTACATAATGTCTCACTTTCAACATTTGATATGTTATCTATCTTCTATGGTAAATAACACATAAGTTCATGAGATTTGTAAATTATTCCATTCCTTTTTTACTCACAATTTGAAGTGTCCAAACTACAAATTAATCTTAAAATCATCTCCATAATGTAATTTGTTTTTAAATTACTTAAAATATATACAAATATATTAAATTGTATCACTAAAAAAAACATGAGTAACTATGCACAGCCCTGCATTTGTTAATAATAACAACAATAATAAAACAGACACTAAAAATTTTATATTCTCAAAAATAATAATAATGAAAATAATAATAATAATAGTTAAATATATTGTTATGTAGACTGGTTGTGTTCCAGATTGATAGTCTCTTCTCATCTGAGACTCTTTTTTGGGTTAAAAAAACCCCTCAGAAATCTGGCTTGTGACACTAATCAGCTGTTTATATCTCAGTCAGTTGACATCTACTGTCTAATAACCTTTTGAATCAGTTAATAACCAATATAGACAGTTTATCTTACTGGTTTTTGATGAATGCATATTTGTTGATGGTCTCGATAACATCTTTAAAGAGGATTTTGGAAGTCAGGGTGTAGCCATGATGTACAATCGGTTCACCATCCTGTCCATCCCAGCAATCCACTAAGGGAGGATAACAAAGAAAAAAAGTTTTTTTTTTTTTTTAAATGTCTGAAATAAATGTAAAGTTCATTTATATTATTTTAGAATATAAAACACTATAAATTTTATATTTATAAAAAAATATATAAAATATATATTTTTAAATATATAAAATATATATTTTTCCAAATAAAATCTAAAATATTAAATATTAAAATCATTCATAGAATTTTTCTCATTAATCTTTTGGATTGCAAAATGTGGAAATCCACATGCACTGGTTCACTTACTTAAGAAGAAGCATCAAAAAGCACAAGAAAATCAGGCCAATCTCACCTTCCACACATCTGCAGCCGGCCTGCAGCACCCAGGCGTACATATCCACCCGAGACTGGGACATGAGCTGGTCGCCCATCAGGTAGGTGTTGTGGGAGGAAGCGATGAAGTAGTTACTGAGGGGATGCGTCATGTCCTGGTTCACCTCGTGATGCTCAGGATTGAAGATGTCCCCAGCAGGACTGCGCATGTAATTTGTAAAACCTGTGAGGTACAGTTAGGGACAATTGTGAATTCCTGACATAAATATTTCCCAGTAGTTGAATATCACTTCTCTGATATGACAATGTGATGACAGTGATGACAATAACAATTGGACAGTGACAGTGACAATAAAAAAATAATGCTAAAGTATTGAAAACCAGAGCATCTACCAATATAAGACGTAATATCTTTGTTTACATTTACTTAACCTGTCAGTTTTGGCTTTAAAGGGATTAATAAAAAAAGCTGTCAACTTAAAATTGTCATTGGGACTGCAAATAAACTAAAGTTAGTTGGTTTCTTTCTTTCTTTCTTTCTTTCTTTTTTCAGTGTGGTAAAAAAAATAAAATAAATCAACAACAAATCCCATAATAGGAATTAGACCCTAAAAGCAACACATGATATTAATCTTTCATATTCTATGCACATTTTATAGTTCTTTATTCTAGATATTTTGCACAATTTATTATTCATGTCTGTTTATTTCCTAAATAATTTCAGCAACATCTGCTTTATAGTAAAAATAGACCTTCACCAGGGTAGCAACATATTTCATTTTTGACAATAAAGACAACAAGACTGTGAGGTATAGAATTACAGTGCCTTTAATTAATTGTATTATTCTTTAACAAGATAGTAGACCAGTGTCACGATACACTCGGGAAGGAGTGAAGAGACGCAGGAGAATTGTTCAAATATGGAATTTAATCGTCAACCGCCATGTAGAGGAACTAAAAAGACATTTAACAGCAGACAAAGAAAACTCTGGGAAACAGGGTTTAAATGGACAGAAACTAATGAGACACACCTGGGAAAATTACAAACTAATTAATCAAACACAACCGGAGTTGTGACAGATCACCCCCATACCCCCCCGATCCACCCTGGATGCTCTCCTTGTCTCCACCCTGTTCCAGGCCTCCACCAGCCTCTAGGGTGGATCATGAAGCCATGGCAGAATAGACAATTCAGGGAGCCATGGCAGATCAGGGGACTCAGGAGGCCATGACAGATCAGGGGATTCAGGAGGGCATGACAGATCTTCCGTGGCCTTAGCTGGCTCGGCCACGGTCATATGACCCCCCCCCACCCCAACAAAAAAATGTATTGGGGAAAACTAGGCTCTGGCAGGCGCTCTGGAGGAACAGGCACTTGAGGGCGCTATGGGGCTGGCACCGGAACTGGAGCGAGCTCTGGGGCTGACTGGAGATCCTGAGCCTTTCCTGGGTGGAACTGGGGATCTGAAGCCCTTCCTGAGCTTAACGGGGAAACAGGAGCCCTCCCTGGGCTTGACTCAGGAACAGGAGCCCATCCTGGGCTTGACTGGGGAACAGGAGTCCTTCCTGGGCTTAACTCGGGAACAGGAGCCCTTCCTGGGCTGAACTGGGGATCGGGAGCCCTCTGTCAGCTATACTCTGAAACAGGAGCCCTTCCTTTGCTGAAGTGGAGAGCGGGAGCCCCTCTTGGGCTGAACTGGGGATCGGGAGCCCTTCGTGGGTTAAACTCTGGAACAGGACCCCTCCCTGGGCTGAACTGGGTATTGCAAGCCCTCTGTGGGCTATACTCGGAAACAGGAGCTATTCCTGGGCTGAATTAGAGATCAGGAGCCCTTCATGGGCTATACTGTGGAACAGGAGCCCTTCCTGAACTGAACTGGGGATCAGGAGCCCCTCCTGGGCTGAACTGGGGATCAGGAGTGAGCTTACATGGTGCTGACACTGGAGGGTGATTTGGAGGAACAGGCACAGCAAAATGCTCTCGAGTAGCTGGCACTGGAGTGAGTTTTGGGACAGGAGCCGACACTGGGGCATCTTGAACACTTGGCGGGCTTATCACATTTTTGTCTGTTGGGCTTGCCATATGATCAGCTGGCGGACTTGACTCGGGCACGGTCGGAAGTCTCGACTACAAAATGGCCGGCTGACTTGACATGAGAGTGGCCAGCAGGTTGGAGAGAGCCATGGCCAGCTGACTTTACTTGGGAAACGGCAGGCAAATGGGTCCCAGATTGGAGGCTCTCCAGGATGACTGCCTCCTTCCAGTTGAAGTTGGTGGTGTCTGGAAGCTCCACGGGGGATAGTATGTAATCCCGATCGGGAACAGCGGCACAAGAGTTTTTCCATCGAGGGAGCTGGCGAGGGCGAGCGGCACGAATGGCCTCATGTAGCTGACAGGGTTGTGGCTCATGTGTGCCATGGCAAAACTTTGCTGTTTCCTCCATTTGAGGAGGGGAGAAACGAACAGAACGAAAAACCAAAACACTATTCAAAAAACGTTACAGGTTACACTCAGGAAGGAGTGAGAAGACACAGGAGAATTCTTCAAATATTGAATTTAATCATCAACGGGCATATACAGGAACTAAAAAGACATTTAACAGCAGACAAAGAAATCTCTAGGAAACTGGGTTTAAATGGAAAGAAACTAATGAGACACATGAGAAACCTGGGAACAGAATTAGAAACTAATTAATTAAGCACAACCAGATATGAATTTACATGACGAGGACAGGAAAAACCAAATAAGGAGAACATACACATGACAAAAAGAACTCCATTTGAAAGTAGAGACGTTTATACAGTACATGCTATTGTAAAGACTGTAATTCTATTAAATTAAAGAAAGCAACTAACTTGACTAAGTTCAATTCTCACTGGATCTTTTTCACATTTCTCAGAAGCTGAAGTCATTATAGTAAACTAAAATGAATGAAAACTAAAAAAATATATATATTTTTTGTGTTCCCATTTGCCCGAATAGCAAAATAATAGTGTCAAAATCACTGACATTGGTCAAAGAAGAGAAAAAATTCTAATTTGCAATGACTCCCTCAGTCATTGTATTAAAAACACTCACACAGAGTGCCAACGTAATAAAACACAACATTTAGTGTTATAAATGTACATTGATGTTTGTAAAAATTAAATGAAAAATGAAAAAGGAAATGCATCATCACAGTCCATAAAAATAGATTCCAACTGAAAGGACTGGCAAAATAAATAAAAAGTGCTTACCGTCAATACCCAGGACACCCAGTATCTGGTTTTCAGGACAAGGCTCAAACTTAGACACAATTTCGATGCAGTGCTCCTTTGAGACATTTGTCATCTGAAAAACAAACAAGCAGTAAAGAAAGAAAAACACAGAAAAAAGGTGAATAATCAAACACTTACAATGCATTCAAAACTATATTATACTGCTATCAAATTAAATCAAGGTTAATTTTTATTCATATTACTTGTGAAATTGGTGATAAATAACACCACGGGGAGACATGCTCTCATAACTAGCCCATCTCTGCTCTGGAGTCCGATTGTGACACCTAACAGCTGGCATGATTAGTCAATGAGATTCCCATTCACGCCAATCAGTGTCAGATCTTTCCTCCAGCTAATGCAGCGGGGGACGGCGGGATCCTGCCAGCTGTGGATACCGGATCCCAGTAACACACGCAATACATCAACATAAGGTTTAACTTAAATCTTAAATCGGTCTATGTTTTTCTGAGCTCTGTTTTTCTCCATGCATTAAGAGTTAATGATGGCATTTGATTAGGGACACTTTTTATCTGCTGGTAACTACTTGAGACCAACACAAGTGAAGTGTTATCATGAAGAAAGGCTCACTCTGTGAGTGCTACCATTTGCTTGAAATGCTAAATTTCTCATTTTATGGAGTTCACTGTGGGCTTTTTGTATTTTCAATTTCAATTCGACTGCATGCTGGTGCTTTATAATGCTGTACACGAATGCATTTAAACATTTAATGAGAATTTAATGACTACCTGAGACATTATATCAGTTGTCAACTGCTTACTTGAAATAGCACTTGAATCAAACATCATGTGGATTTTTTATGTGCCAGTTTAAAGTAAAATGAAAATTTACCACTAGAGACGATTTTGCAAATGAGGTTACATAGGTTAATGAACAGCAGAATAACAGTCATACTTGTTAACATGTCAATTCACTTGAGACGACTGTAAGTTCATTGTGATTCCATTTTAAATCACAAATCAGTTTAGAGTCCAGAGGCATCTTTAAAAAATATTTATGTGTAACCAAGGTCACTCATTTATGAAATTCATAACAACGGCAAGTGTATATTTCATTTTTTTTGTGTGAATGACCTTTAAATGTCGTCTTAGTGTTTCAGGCTACTAATAAACATTCAAATAAATCTTAAGCTGCCCCCTTTAGCAAAGCTTTATTGAATTCTGTGCTGTTCTTCAAAACCATGAAAGAGGAGATTTGGGAGTGTGTGAGGACAGAAATGTTGGTGAAAGCGCCTATGATCACATTAGCATAGAAAGGACACGCTGTATTTATCAAGTCTATCAAATGATGTGCTTGAATTAAAAAGGAGGACATGAAAACAACAACACAACAGATGCTTTGAGGTACCTGCTACTTTATTACCTTTTGTTCAGTCTCGAGGAAGCGTTTGAGGTCGTCTGTGTCCAGGTGGTCTTTGTGGTTGCTGTAGGTGAGCATCAGCAGGTACAGATCGCGCCGCGTTGACATCATTTTATAGAAAGAGCAGAACTCCTCAAATCCCAAAGTGCCCTGGTTGTCATCAGTGTCTGCCTCCTAAAGATCAGTGATGGAGAAAGACTGAGTTGGAAAACTTCAAAGAGTGTTATTAGGTCCTTAAATTATCAATTAAGAAACAAGGAAAATTAAGGTGATTTGCTTCCGTTTGACTTTAGATTAAAGTTGGGATTTGGATATTACACTTTTCATCAATAGGGAGATGTGGTGTTATTTATTATGGATAGTTCTATCCCTCAGGTAAGTGGGTTATAAAACACTGTGTCATTGAAGTAGACATTTAAGGGCTTTTCTATCGTGGAACCCAAAACGAGAAATTTAGCAGAATGTTTATGCTGCTCTTTTCCATACAATAAAATAGTGCCCATGAAGTGCCCACGGGCTGCCAATTACAAAATAAAAAAACAACATCGGTCAAATCACCATAAAGCAACCATAAAAGTGGCCTCCACTGTGTTTTTAGGCCTCAACCAGGACTCTGTTTTTGTAAAGATATTTCATGCAGAAACTGTTTATCACTTTAAGTACATTTTAATACATTTTCTGCATAATTCTTTTTTTTCTTCCTCTTTCTGAAAAAAAGAACAGCCTTAACTCCAAAGGGTTTATGAACTGTAGTCATTTTAGATAAAATTTTTATATTTAGGCGAACTTCTGTAAAACAGTAAGGCACAGTTAGATTAGACAGGTAGATTTGCATCCTAATGCCTGACTTCAGTCACTGATCATTGGTGGAGGAAGTACAGTAATAAACCCTGAGCTAAGTACCTGAGAATTGGTGCTTTATGGAGAGAAGCATTTAAACAGCTCACAAATGCTGAGGGTGCTCAGAAGAGCTGCGTTCACAACGCTCCCTCCGAGGAGCTAACATCACTTGCTGTGTGTCTATCAGCGTCTCCACAACATGGCAGCAGCGACAATACTACAGCCAGAATGAAAGTTAGACCTTCTTTTTTTGCGTGAACATTTGGGCCGCATTATGCAAATCTTCCCACATTGTGACATAGACATGTGGGGGCGTGTTCGAACGAGCCGTTGGGGGGGGGGTGGACGAGTCGTAACTTTTATAAAGAATATCTTTTTGGATTTGAGACTTTAGTCTTTGCAACTTTATAAATCTTCTTTATGCACCAAGAGCTTGTAACACTCCAAAGAGAAAGGAAAAATTGAAATCACATCATATGACCTCTTTAATATTATTGTTAATTGTTACTATCATTACTAAAAAAAGAAAGAAAGAACATTACAGTTGTTTTTGAAGCACTATAATTTTAAGGTTTGGGGTCAATAAGATTTGTATCTACTTTTTAAAAAGACAATTATTTATTTATTTACCAATACAGTAAAAACAGTAATATTCTGAAATATTATCACAATAATAATAATAATAAACTTTTTATGTTGTTTACGGTTATGGTTGTTATGGTTTTAAAGTGTAATATAATAATGTAATGTTATCCAAAGCTGTATTTTCAGCATCATTACTCCAGTCTTCAGTGTCACATGATCATTCAGAAATCAGTCTAATGTGTTGATTTGCAGATCAAATTAATGTAGGCTTGATGAGCATAAGAGACTTCTTTCAAAAACATTAAAAATAGTAATGTTTCAATTAGTTTTTTTTACCTATACTGTATGTACATATTAATCAAAGACTATGTAAAGTAATCCTTTATTTGTATGTTGAGTATGTTATTATATCCATGATATTATTAGTATTAGTATTATTATTCTTATGCAATTTCTTCAGTTCAATTCCTGAACTTCAGTAAATGGACATCAGTGCTTTTATCAATGATCGTTTATATTCTTTCCTAACTGGGTATTGGAAGGATTCCCCCCTCACATTTAACCAATATTGACTACAGATATAGTCATATAATAAATATTAATAATAGGATATTATCTATTGCATTGCTACCTTAAATATGCACTATATACACAAATCAAGTGCAAGTGAAAGAGACGATTATTACTGAAAAGAAAATAATTTAATTTCTAGTTAGCTGAAACTGAAATGAAATGTTATGTTAGAGCGGTTTTGCAATCATCAGCAGAACTGAGAAGATACACAAATCTGAGGTCCTTTTTTGAAATACTAAAAAAATGTCCAAGTGTGTTTGCTCTTTGACTTTTTAATACTAAATGCTTTGCTTCTCAAAACAACTTACACACCTGCATTCGGAGCTGGACTTCTTTGCCTGTCTTTGCCTTTTGCTTCATTATGACAAACATTTAGAAGGAAGGACCCGCTTTGAAACATTAATTGGTTTAATTGCAGGTGAGTGACAATTTAACTATATCTACTGAACAAAGAGGCTAGTATTTTGCTGCCTGTCTTGACTGGCAGACTGCTGTATAGGGGATATTACAGTTATGGAGGCCCTTCCTTAAAGCCAGAGGCCCTAGGCAATTACCTGATCTGCTTATAAGTAGCGCCGGCCCTGGCTGAGAATCACACATGTTAATTGTGAGGTTAAACCAGAGAAATCAGGGCCAAAGACTTCATATGAAAAACACATTCACATCACACTCTGTTGTTGAGCAGGGCCAGATTGCCCCCCTGTGGTTTACTGTGTCTTACACTAAAGGCCATCTGCGTCCATTTACAGCAGATGGGGTGGACGCTGATGAAGTGTGAAGCTTAGTGACCTGCAAACAGCTGATGTGAGGTCTCAGCCACATACTCACACACAGTAATCCAGACGGCCTGGAGAAATGGAGCACACTTGAGCCTTAGACACCATAACAGCATGGTGTGGCCCAGAAAAATAAAATAAAATAAAATAAAGCTAAACAAGAAAGAAATTACATTAAATGTCACTGTGTCAAACACTGTTTATTACGCTTTTCTGCAAAGATCTTCAATGCTGACCAATTTCCTGGTCAAACAGGACTATATTCATATTCAAGATATAATAATTGTAAAAGATATGGGACAATTGTCTCATGCATATGCATGCAAAAATGGCAAGGGCTTTTTCAAAATGGATTGCTTAGGACCATCTTAAACCAGCCCATGACCAACTAAGGACCAGCTCAAACCAGCTGCCATGCTTCAAAACATACCTTTTCCACAGGGTAGAGAACTTTAAGTCTGTAAGGATTCATAGAGACTCCAAATGAAATCAAATATGTTTACAGCGTGCAACAAGCTACCACCTCGATCTGTAGTATTTAGCAGATGTTAGATTTTCAGATGTTAGGAAGCATAGAACACTTCTATAATTTGTCCCTATAGGCTGCTTGTAAGGAACTGCTTGCTGCATCGCATCACTGTTACTCTTGTGATAGTCAAACTGTTCATTTGAGGCACTTAATACAACTATATTACTTATTGTACGATACTAATATTGGAATTATTTTCGCAATATTCTTGGTTTTTTGAAAAGATCGAAGATTTTTGTTGTAATCGGGGGCAAACATTTTAGGATCAAACATTTCTGCTGTATTTGACAGGCTCTAACAATGTAAAAAGTAAACTGTGGTTGGTCACTTTACATGCCAGTCTGACTAATTGGGTGACTTCAGGTCTAAGTGGGCAATTTTTGACCAGAACAAGACCCAATGTAACCAGTCTTTTATTAAAAGTCTTACAAAAGCCACAAGATCTACTGATAGTTCAAGCATTTATATGGTAAATACACTCGCCAAACAGTGAGTTATCAGTTTGTGGTAGCTTTCCAAATGTTGTACTTTTCAAAGTTGATTTGACAATCTTTAGTAAGTGGCTATAGCCTTTATCAACCAATACCACTGTTCCTGAGAGAGCAGCTGATCATAAATGCTCACCTTAAACATCTGTTTGACTTTCTGTCTGGGCAGGTTGACATTGAGCTTGTGCAGGAGCTGTAGGACTTCACTGATACTTAGGCAGCCGTCTCCGTTCTTATCGGCCTCTGTGAAGGTCTGCTTCAGCCATGTGATGGGAAGAGTTAAGGGTCTGAGAGCACAGAATTGTAAAGCACCTACACTAACAACAAACCTGTCAGACGCCATTTCATCATGGCAAGCATTTAAACAGCTAAAAGTGAAGTTGCAATAGCTCAGATGTTCTGAAAATTGTCTAGCTTTTTAATTAACAAATCACTTTTTCCAACAAGTAGCGGTTTAGCATGAAGAGCTACATCACTATTCACTGATTCACTTGATTCCAAGGCAAGAAGATTCAATAGGTTGACTTTAGTGAACTTTTAAAAAAAGAGTAGTTTGACTGTAGCCAACTGTTTATAAAAAGCCCGTTTGACTGTAACTGACTACTTCGTAAGTTGTAAAATACAAGTAGCAGTTTTAACATACCAAACAGGGAAATAGGGGTGTGCAATATTTATTGATTATGATAATATAGTAATTGTTATTTAAACAATATGAGAACTGACATTATCGAGTATGTCACTCACTTTGCCAAAAACAAAAACATGCCTTGGGAGCCCAAAAGTATTCAATGCATTATGAAGCCAACTAGAATAAAATGCAGTTAGAATGACCATATGATTCAAGTTATAATTAGTCAATTTTGTATTTTTTTATATAATTATAAGATATGATATAGATAAATAATATCACACAAGCAAGAGTCCTCTCCATTTTTCATGAATATGAGCTTGTGAGTGAATGTGAGTTTCAAAAAACATGAATTTAATATTGTGTTACATTTAAGACATAGTATTTGTGTTTTGCCCACGAAAATATCTCCAAACAAAGACTAACCAGAACTTTTACACATCTCAGAGCATCAGTGTTTTGTTTCTGAATGAATGCATTTCTGAATGAATCATTTGAGTCAATGATTCAATAATCCATTCATAAAGACAGCCCCTATGTCCCAATGTTCATACTATCCTTCTTAAATAGTATGTGATGAACTGACTTTAACTGAAAAATACTCTTTGTTATTGTCCTCTTGCTTTATTGACAAACTATTTTCCTGTTTAACACTGTAAAGCTGCTTTGACACAATCAGTATTGCATAAAGGGCTATATAAATAAAAAAGATTTGATTTGACTAAGCAAAAAAAATTTCATTATCATAAAATCACAAAACTTTTTTTTTTTTTCCAAAATCGCATACCCCTGCATGGAATCTAACTCTTCTGACAGTTCCAGTGAGCTCATGTTTCCTAATCTACTAAAAATCTGACTAATAGTAAGACAGATAATGTCAACTTTATTGCTTTTTTGGAATGGGAGCTCCATCAGGAAGGATATTGGTCACGAGTGCGTTGTCGCTTGGCCAAACTGTCTTCATCGCTGATGCCAGCGATTAGATACTTAAGGCCAGTAATCCAGGTGCGAGCTTCTTCTCCTGTACCTGACACCAGATCAAGGGACTCCATGTGCTCGCCATAGTAGATGCTGAAGCAGCAGTTGGGATCAAAGCTACCGTCGGCATACCGCTGGAAGATCTCCGACTGCTTCCCCTCACTCACTTCCCGAATGGAGTCAATTGAGACTGTGAGGAGAAGGAAAAAAACACTTCAATAGGGGCTGAGAAGTTAAAGAGATGACATTTACACTGTAATGCTTAGGTGTTCATTAACATTCTACTTTCCTCCAAGCTGCAAGATCCTCAAAGAAACATCATCTCGCATCAACATCCCAATGCTACCAATGTGTGTAATGAAGTCTCTCAAGAATAGATTATGTAAATGAGAAGAGCAGATGGCTACCTCAAATTAAACACTCTACTACACCAATGCAGACCATTTTGAAACATTTAATTAATCAATTTGGGCTCATTTAAACCTGTCTGCCAAGAGTAGCCACATCTGAACAGCATGCTGTAGTTGTATGTTCCTCGACCCAAAAAACAAGCAATCCAAATAACTACTGGATTGGTATCTGATTCAACACATGCCTGTTAACTAACACCTATGTTTGTGATGTATCACCATATCAAGATGGGATTTTAGACAAATAAATTCTATAAACTTGTTTATTACTGTCTAGAATACTTGATTCTGATTGGCCAGTCGTGGTTCCTGTTTGATTTATTGAAATATTCTTGTTAAAAACAACAAGAAAGTGAAATTTAAGTAAGATTAGCCAGAAGAAAGACCATATGGAGTCATTTTATAAACATATTTTTCTTGTGTTGACATATTTCCATCAGAAACAGGAAGTTGGAGCAGGTCAAGCTGGAGCTTTTTTGTAAAAAAAAAAAAACCACACGCAATCTATTGTTGACATTAAATTATTTTTTTAACCAAAATATTAAATGCTGCTATTCATCTTTTTGTTGTTATGTTGTTATGCAAATTTTTCTTCTTCTTCACAATTCTGGTTTAAATACCAAAAAACTGAAGTGAAACTTTACGTATACAGATAATCTATATTGAAGCAAGGAAACATGTAAAAAACACATACAAAGTGCCATGCCATGATTTCCAGTAGGAGACCTATAGACTGCTAAATACTGCAGATCGAGGTGGTAGCTTGTTGCACGCTGTAAACATATTTGATTTCATTTGGAGTCTCTATGAATCCTTACAGACTTAAAGTTCTCTACCCTGTGGAAAAGGTATGTTTTGAAGCATGGCAGCTGGTTTGAGCTGGTTTAAGCAGGTCATTAGTTGGTCACGAGCTGGTTTAAGATGGTCCTAAGCAACTAGTTCCTGCTCAGGACCAGCTCATAACCAGGCTTACAACCAGCTGCTATACCTAACCAACATATGCTGTTTTTTAAACAGGGTAATGAAACTCAAATGCAGTTTTTATTGAGTGTGAATCAACTGGTGCATGAGTTTGCTCAATGAGGCGACTGCAATCTTTCCTCTTAAGACTGATGAGTAATTGAGTCAACTTAAGAAGCTGATTAATTCCCAAGGGGGCAGTGGAATGTCAAGAATATCTGATCTTTATCTTTCCTTTGCGAGACACAATGAGCGCTGTCATTTATACATGAATCATGATGTGCTACTGAAGTAACGTTCCTCTGTGAGGTGTTATGTCAATAACTGGAGGACACCCTCAGGAAATAGAAAAGGCAAGAGAGGCAGGTCAAGATATAGATGCTGTAATCTATTCCAGTCATATGCATGGCAGTTAAATCAATTGCAGCAGACATTTATATGAATGATGGGCAGATGTAAAGTATTGCTTTTTTGAATGCTTCCTCTTAAGTTTAAAGTTTCTCAGATTTTCTGAGAAGATCTCATTTCTATAAGATATATACTGTATATATATATATATATATATATATATATATATATATATATATAGAGAGAGAGAGAGAGAGAGAGAGAGAGAAAGACATTTTACACTATGTAAACATTTGTACTTCCTTAAACGAGTGTCTAATCCTGCTCCTGGAGTTTAGTTCCAACCACATTCGAACACATCTAAACTGAATATTAATTATAAATGTTAACTAGATTTGCTCACTACCTCTCTAGCGATTGGGTTTTATGTTTAGTGCTTCAGAAATGTGATGTAATTTCTAATAAGGGCTGCTCCGTGGTTTTTGTGGTGAATTGAGGGGTTTTTCAGGAAGCGAAAGTTCCAGTGCACTGGAAGGATTGTGCATTTGAGACAGCTCTTAAAATGGCTGACTCCCTGATTAGTGCCCTGATTACTGAACTACGGAGCTGACTGAGACGCACTCAAATTTCCCCTCAACTAACACAGCTAATTCAACTCATCAGGTTGTCAATAGTGGCAGCAAAATCCAAAATGAGTGTCCGATAAGCGAGGCAGAAACGTATAGTGGTGGTGCGTCCGCAGGACATTTTGGGGAACCCAAAATTATTATTTTATAGCATCGCTCCAAAAACCCCCTTTATTTGGCACCTTTGTTTTTTTTAAGAGTGAAGGAGAAAGATCTGAGACAATTAAGTTTCATGAGCAATAAAAGAGCAACAACTGAGTAATGAGATTTTGGTAACACTTTAGATTAGGGAACAATATTCACTATTAATGACTTGCTTATTTGCATGCATATTACTAGCATATAATGTCTTATTCTGCATGATCATATTTTATACCCCTTAACCCTACCCAATACTTAAACATAATTACTACAACAACTACCTTACTTACTATTAATACGCAACAAATTAGGAGTTTATTGAGGGAGAACTTCTGGATAATAGTGAATATGTGTTCCTTAATCCAAAGTGTTATTGAGATTCAAGGTCATAATAAATCATGGTCAGTGATAGAGAAGGCTAATAAAGAGCAATGCATTAAGAATGACACTTACTTTTGGCTTTCTCATTTTTCCTAGAGGGCCGCCAGCGGATGCAGGACTTGTGATCGTCCAAGTAGAAAAAGCGCACCAGGCCTTTGGATCCTCCACGCAGTTTCACCATCTGAGTGCCCGTCTGCATGGAGCTCATGCATTTCTCCACTGATGGAACACAAACACAAATCATTAGATGACTGAATATGAAATGATATTGTGTTGCGTATGAGAGAAAGACAACGCTTGCCCAGATCCAACTCTCACTTGAGAGTGAAAATACACCAACAATATTTTTATCATTTCGGATGGCTGAGGTTAAGTTTTCGTCACCACAGAACATTATTGGCAAACCCCAAATAAAGATTTTTCAGCATTTTTCAGTGTTTGTGTGCGTTACTCAGAGGACTAACCATCCATCAAAATATCTGACATGCTCAAAGCGGCCAGCAATCATTACTGTGACCTTTATGAACTTTATCGAAATCCAATATGTTTCATTTTCAAACATCACTCTCCTCTCACACCACAACTATTGTTCGGAAAGGTTGAGTGTTGCTCTGTTCATCCAGAGCTTTTTGGAAACAATCAAGGATTTTAAATAACTGGCACATTTACTTTTAAATTTCCTCCCAATGGCTCATTTCACAATTGACACACGGTTGTAAAATGCTGAAACTGTGAGGAAAATTACCACGAAAAAGAAATTATCTGAAATTACCAAGCAATGCTCCAACATTAAAATTTCTAATTTACTCTTATAAAATAAGACTGTAGCAGGAGCATGACAAGTGATGCTTTGATATATTCATAGCATTGCCATAGTACATGAAACAGTGCTTTAAGTCTCATAACAGCGCATGGACAAATAACTAACAAGAACAAAATCCTTTACTCTACCAAACTCCCTTTAGGAACAGAGATGACTGCAAGATTTTAGTTGTTCATTATTCATGCACTTATGAACACAAACAGTGCGAAGTAACACTTAAGACAACAGTAGATCTGGCTTTGGTAAAGAAGTTTCTTCAGAGAACAGACCGCTGTTATATAAACACCAGATGAGCTGAGAGACGATTGTATAATAATCAGTGATGAGTTCACAATAGTGTGTCCGCTGCTTCCATCTCTCAGTAATAATGTGATATTAATATTGACAGAGCTCATCTGAGGTGGCTCTTTATTTGATAATTATGCAGGAAGCATTGACAGACAGGATGTAATATAAGAAGATTTTAGCAGATCACTAAATCCAGGTTTGAGTGATTGGTTCATACGCTTATGTTTTATTCAAAGTAACGGTACTCTGATTGCATAGCTAAAGTACCTTGTTCAAGGCCAAGGGGCGATAGAATAGTGATCCCAGGGTCATCAGTAATTGTAACTTACTGCAATAGGGGGTGTAAAAATACACCATTTAATGTTCAAATTAGAACCCCCCAAAAAGAGGGGGTTTTACAGCCTAATCCCGAGGAGTTCTAGCTTTGTAGAAAACAAACTATATACAGATGTGTGAAAATGATTGTTCACTCCCTTAAAACTTTGTTTTGTAACAACATGAATGTAAGGCATGACAGAAAATGTGGGGCGTTTATCTCTTTACAGTCAACACAGAATGGCATTCCTGCGATGGACTGCAATGGAGCCGTCCAGGGTATGTTCTTTCCTACCACCTGAGACTTTGAGGTAAGCCCCACAGAAAACAAGCAGTATGGAAAATGGGTGGATTGATCAAATGGAATTCTTAGTCCATTTTTTTTTTTTTTTTGCATTTGTAAATACTGGATTATGAAAACTATGCATTCTATACCAGAACTGGCAAAAAAAAAAAAAAAGCGCTTATTTCTCATTTTATTGTTTAAGTTTATTTATTTGCACAACTCCTTGTTCAAGCTCTTGTTCTGTCCAGGCTGGACTATTGCAATGCCCTCTTGGCAGGTCTTCCAGGCAATTCTATCAAACCTTTACAATTAATTCAGAACGCGCCAGCAAGATTAATTTTTAATGAGCCGAAAAGAATACATGTCACACCTCTGTTTGTCAATTTGCACTGGCTTCCAATAGCTGCTCGTATACAATTCAAGGCATTGATGTTTGCCTACTGTGACGAGTGGGGCGGGGCCGAGGGACATGGGAGCGAGGCCGGGGGAGTGATTGGAGATGAACTACACCTGTTCGTCCCACCGGTCTCGAGGCCCATGGAGGAGATGGAAGGATATAAAACTGGAGCGACGACAGTGAAGGACGAGAGAGGACCAGGCCTGGGCTTTTAGTTGTGTTTTGGGTTTTATTTTATGCGCACCAGTCGTCCGTGAGGGGCTGGTGCGCTGTTTTGTGTTTATTTTGTTATTAAAATGTTTTTGATTGTCCGCCGGTTCCCGCCTCCTTCTTCCGGATGAATATGAAGGTTTGATTCGTTACAGTGGTGCCGAAACCCGGGAGAAGGAGGGACGCGCTGCTGAAGATCCCTCGCCGCTGTGGTGAATCCGCGGTGCCATCGAGGTGGCGAGTAGTGTGCCGCCATGGACGCTCGAGGCGGTGGGCTGGAGCGAGTTGCCGGGGACGGGCGAGCTCGCTACCGGCCGCCCACGATGTGGAGAGACGGCTGCCGTCCGTGAGGGAGCGGAGGAGTCGGCGCCGTTCGCCAGGTGGCCGGAGCCTGCTGCCTCCGCCGGAACGGGGAGGAGCAGGGAACGGGGGACTCCTGCCGGCTGCCCAAAACCGGAGGAGCCGTCGCCGTCCACCGGGCGGCGGAGGAGTGTCGTGCCGTCCGCCGAGGGCCGTCCAGTGCCACCGCCAGGCACCGCGGAGGAGATCACCCAGCTGGTGGAGGGCCGAGCAGCGGTGCGTCTGGGAACCGGAATTTTTTTTTTTTTTCCTCTCTCCCCTCTCTCGTCTCTGTCGCTCCTCCTTCCATCTCCTTTTCTCTCGCCTCGCCTGTCCTACCCCCAGGTTCCCGCAGGTCCCCGGGAGCGGCCCCCCCGGAGGGAGGGGGGGGGGGGGAGTAGAGCGCAGTCTCGGGAGTACCCCCCGGCCTGCGAGGGGCGATGGGGGTATGTGACGAGTGGGGCGGGGCCGAGGGACATGGGAGCGAGGCCGGGGGAGTGATTGGAGATGAACTACACCTGTTCGTCCCACCGGTCTCGAGGCCCATGGAGGAGATGGAAGGATATAAAACTGGAGCGACGACAGTGAAGGACGAGAGAGGACCAGGCCTGGGCTTTTAGTTGTGTTTTGGGTTTTATTTTATGCGCACCAGTCGTCCGTGAGGGGCTGGTGCGCTGTTTTGTGTTTATTTTGTTATTAAAATGTTTTTGATTGTCCGCCGGTTCCCGCCTCCTTCTTCCGGATGAATATGAAGGTTTTATTCGTTACACCTACAAAACTACCACTGGCTCTGCACCCATTTACCTAAATTTGTTACTTCAGACTTATGTGCCCTCTAGAAGCTTGCGTTCTGCAAGTGAACGTCGCTTGATTGAGCCATCCCAAAGAAGCACAGAGTCACTTTTACAGACTTTTAAATTAAATGTTCCCTCCTGGTGGAATGACCTCCCCAACTCAATCCGGACAGCTGAGTCCTTAGCCATCTTCAAGAATCGGCTTAAAACACATCTCTTCCATCTTTATTTGACCCTCTAACTTTAACACTCACTATTCTAATTCTATTCGTAAAAAAAAAAAATCTAATCTTTTTGTATTCTATTTTCTTTTAATTTATTATGCAATTGTATGTGTGTGTGTGTGTGTGTATAAAGACCTCTAACACTAGCTTGCTCTATTCTTTTTTTTATTCTGTTTTCTTTATTTTTCTTTATATTATATTATTTAAAATCCCATGTTATGTGTGCTGTGTTAACCTAACTGAGACTTGTTATAGCACTTATATTTCATTGCTCTTTTTGTTGTTTTTGATTGCTTCCACTGTCCGCATCTGTAAGTCGCTTTGGATAAAAGCGTCTGCTAAATGAATAAATGTAAATGTAAATGTAAGTTGAACTAAAATTAAATATACCAAAAACTGAAAACTGAAACTTAATAAAAACTAGGTAATAAATCTTTAACTAAATTTAAAATGAAAGCTGAATATATATATATATATATATATATATATATATATATATATATATATATATATATATATATATATACTGTATATATTACAGTACTATACAATAATATAGTACTATTATAGTAATGTTATTGTATAGTACTGTAATATATACAGTATATATATATATATATATATATATATATATACTGTATATATTACAGTACTATACAATAACATTACTATAATAGTACTATATTCAACAATACTAAAATAGTGTGTCATTTGAATTAATGTTAACATGCACTGAATTATTGTGTTTAGAATTATTATTTTTTTATTATTATTCTTTTTTAAAGGCAGCATTTCCAAATGGCGGCCTTAAAGAATGCCTAAATAGATTTTTTTTTTTTTTACACAGGTTCATTTCAGAGTTTGAGCAAGTTATTACATTTTGAAAAAGACTTTTCTTTTTAATAACATGCACCGATTAATCATTCACAATGAAACCAGGAATGTGCATTAAGAGAGTATATGGAGTCGGTTTGGATTTCATGTTGATTTTAAGCTACTCTCAAAAAGAATACACTCAAAAATCACAGAAAATAGTTAATGATATGAAGAGCATTATTGTTTATCACAAGGTGACAAAGAACATATATTTGATGAAAATGGATTGGAACCTGCAACCTTTGTTGTTATTTGCCAATTAAACCTTTAAATAGAAGGTAGGTGAGTTTAACAAAAGTTCTGCGAGACAGTGCCAGCTTAATGCACCACAAATTCAGCCAGCAGTTTTTCCTTGATATTCTCACAAAAGCAATGGTCTTTTAAATTGATCTGATCCCTGTTGCTGAATACACAGCAGGAAGTTCAGAATCAATATGGGTTAAGCCAAACCGCTGTTTGATTGCTTGAACAATAGACTCCGAAAAAAGAATGCTTTAGTGAATGTGTCCCATGTTGTGCAAAAGTGGTCTAATGCAAGCGTTTCCCATGATGTACCTCATCAAAAATACTCCTCTAGTGGGTCTGAAATGGTGGCTATGGAAACCAGGTTCATGGCTGAAGCGTTCGAGAAACCTGAATGGAAATGTAAAAAACAAAATAACTAGTCGTGTTGTTCATTGACCAGCTTGGATACTCACTTAATCTAGTTGGCTCAAGAGCCTTGTTGGCAAAAAGACGTTACAACTGTTATCAGTTAAGTTAACAGAAGCTGCAGTGATTGGTGGTGTTTAAGCCTTTTTAACAGGGGGATCCTCTAACGCTGCCACATAGCAGGTCAAAGGGGCTCGTCTGCACGATGTGTGTCAGAGAGAAGTAAGGTAAACCTCTCAAGCAGCATCCATCAAGGTATTAAAGCTTAAAAGGATTGCCCATATGTCAACCCTTGTACAAACAGGTGCCTTTCCATCATGACCAACAAAAGAAATCAGCCTCCTTGATGTCTCAATGCGTTGATGAAGCCAAACGTCACACTGATACATTGTAAACAACCGAGGAGAGCAATTAAAAATAGTAAATTGGGTTAATGTTTCAAGACAGCAGTGACATACAGTTGCTGTTTTTTATTGTCAAGCATTTGTAATTTTACAAGCCTCACATCTGATTTAGAGATTTGCAGATTATGTGATATTTTAAATAAGACAAATTACAAAAAGTATTTTTTTTTAACTTTACTTTACTCTACTTTACTTTACTTTAGTCTACTTTACTTTACTTTACTTTAGTGACTCGTGGAAGTGCTGGTTTATTAGGTGCCCCAAGCCAGATAACACAACCATATTTTGAAGTTAATTATACTGTATATTAAAGCTTGCTATTCTGGTGGTAGAATTTTTAATTTAGCATGGAAATGCAGTTACGAAGTTTAACCTAATATAACATATTGACATTTTTTATTAACAAACAAAGAGAAATTGCAACTGAACTTGACAGCCAGTGATCAGCTTGCATTTAATTGAAAATATTTACAATTCATTACATTTATGTTTTCAACAGAACATTGTCCTATAAGTATTGAGCAACATGAGGATGGCAGAACTAAAAAGATGCTTCTGTGGAATATGTGACTGATAAAATTTAGACATGAAAAGGTGATTTTAGATTAAAAGTCTGTGCAGTTTAACTATAAAATGCAATATTTTTTAAATTTGTTTAAAAAGATTTGAATATTTGAGATTTTATAGTGTAATATACACCAGCAATGGAAACAGTATGGGCCTGTCCCAATACTAGGGGTTCAAAAGACTGAAGTTTAACCATGAGCCCTACAGATCAGGCCCCACAGTTCGCATGTGATTCGCAAAAACGTTGCAAAGTTGAACCATCATAGATTGATGCACGGGTTTCTTAGTCATGCCAATTTAAACAATCAAGTGATTTTAAACATTCAAGCACAAGATGAGATGAAAGAGAATTAAATTTGGTACTACTTGTTTTCTGTACATACACAAAGCACGCACAACAAGTCACATTTCAGAAAGTGTTCTCTTAAACACAGACGGATATGTCTTAATTGAATTTAAACAGAAAGAAATCATATGTGTATCATTATATTGGATGGATCTTAAAGTGACTGTAGAACATAAATACCTGCTGCTCTCTGTGTCATTAATCAAACAACAAAACACAGCTTTAACAAACAATAATCTATATCTAATGTATACAGTGAACACTATGCATTTTCTTTTACACTTAATTAGTACGTATTCGTAGGCCTACCTGAATATTACTATTAGACCTTATTTATTCAAAATTTATTAATTTCTCATGTGCCCTGAAATTGTGGGTTTGAAAAAAAAAATGCCACTTTAAGGTAAAATAATTAGACATAACATGAAGTGTTGCACATTTTATTGATTCAGAGATGAGTATGTGTATTTTGTAAAATGATTGCAGTTGCTCTTTATAACTTAAAAGCACCACAATTCAATTGTGTTTTCTGTTTCATAGGGACATTTAGAAGTTTTAGTGTAAAGAATTACAAATCAAAATGTCTAAATAAAGCTCCGTAAAACATTTGCTTACAGCTTTGTCAACACTGCCATACCTTAAATTTGTCCCATCAGCTAATCAACAGTTGTACACACATATAATCTTTGTGAACACTTGCCAAATGCAAGAAATTTGTCATGCCGCACGTGTGTATTGGCACAGGCTACATTAACACCAAACTAGAACTGTGACAAAAACATGAAATTACTTTAATAAGCAATATATTGAACATAAGCCTTGATGTATGGGTCAGAGGGTATGTTGAAAAGCATTTTGTTTTTAAGTGTACCAAATACCCTCTGCAATAATCTTTCAAGGACCTGCCACTTCACAAAATGACTTTCTTAATCCACTAAACTGAAGCAATTCAGTAAGTTTATTTAAAGCAAAGACGGTAAGAATTAATCTATTGATCCAGGTTTTTCAAACTCTTACCAAACAAGCCTAGCTTCAATTGGGATCCGCATACAGAATTATCCCCCGTCCAAAAGAATCCGGACATGAGTCGTGACAGAGTCAGCTTGTGAAGAGCTTTAGAGCAGGCAGCTGCCAGCGCTGGGGTCGGTACTCGGGCTGGAGGTGTTGCCGACTTAATAGCAAAAGCGTGCTTCATTTGAGGTGCTAAAGTTGGGGGCATCATGACAGAAGTGGCTGAACTGGCAGGCAGGACGGTGGCACACATTGCTCTGTTGTTGCCGACTTCCAAGTAGAGTCCTTGATTTCTTTCTTATGCTTTGCTTCCTCTGATTCCTGCCTTTCAGTCCTTACAATCACTCTGACAAACAAAGCTCTAGGCAAACCTCCATCCAACAACGTTTCACAAGAAAATCGAATGGCAAGAACATAAAAAAAAAGAATATGTCCAAACCCACAGGATTTGAAAGATAGTCTTGCAGACATCAGAACAGTCTTAGCATCTTCAGTTCAGGCTGGAGCTGTTTTTCTGATGGCATGCTGTGAGATGCCATACTAGTAAAGATGCTAACTTATTGACCGTGTAGCACCTGTCAAGGCGGCACTTAAATCCCCTCAGAACTGTAATCCAGGCCTGGGAGATTTAGGTTGCTTATTGCGCACAGCTCAGATATCAGAGGAAGAGAGAGAGAGTTCATTTCATTTACCGGCTCTTCCTATAATCATAAAAGCATCTACATGATTGTTTTCTAACCACTGAACTTCAAAGTAATGATGTAATGCAATTGCATTTGCCCATACACAGGAAGATCATTCAGGATTTTAGTGGCTCTTGCTAAAGCAAGCTTCACTATATTTATTGCTCACACTATATGAATAAATCCTTAACCCTGGCTATTATGATTTATTGTGCAATTCTTTCTGAATCATTTGTACTTAAGGCATGAATGATATCTCAAATAACACAGCCTGTTGAGGAGGGGTGTGCTATTACCTTTCTAAGAGATTTGACTGAAATTATAAGGATAGGAGAACATAAAACAAGTACAAAATAGATGAAGACTGATATTTTAGGTAAAATAAATATATATTTTCATACTATTGAAAACAACCAATTCAATATTGCATTTAATAATTAATAATTAATTTAACAAAACACGTACAAATCATAATAAGTAAAATCATAATTTATCAATAAATCATAATTTCAGTGGTCACACTATTTGAAGGTTTAATTTTCACTGTTAACTATGTATTAACTATGACTTTAGCCGGAGTAAACTCTTAATTTGCTGTTTATTAATAATTATAATTTATAATACATTAGGTATGTGGTAGGATCAAGGGATCTAAAATATGGTCATGCAGAATAAGGCATCAATATGTGCTTTATAAGTATTAATAAACAGCCAATATGCTAGTTATTGTGCATGCTAATAAGCAACTAGTTAATAATGACAAATTGGACCTTAAAATAAAGTGTTACCATTTCAGCATTTTTAGAATCATTCTAAAATATTAACTATAAAAATGCAGTAAAAATGTATGTATATATTATTTGAAAACTGAAATCTGCTCTTCTTTAATAGGAGATTTAATAGCCCATTAAAAGTGCTCACTAAAATAATTTAAATTTTGATTGGATGTGACGGAAAGCAGTGACAGAAAGTGCACTTAAAATATATTTAGGCCTAAATGTAAGAGTTTCTTTAATTACTGTGCATTTAAAGTGCACTAATTGGGCACTTACATTTTTACATTGTACTTCAATATAAAACACCTTCATGTAGTTACATCTGTTGTTGTTACATTAATAATAATATCGTCGACCCTACTTATACACACTTCTATATCACACAAACATATCAACTAGCTGAATATTGTTTGCTCCACAGCTAGCTATACTTTAACCCTGTTCATACTTTTTAATGGAATTGTTTTCACAATGCTGATTCTAAACAAATTTTAATAGATGTATTTTGAAAATATGATTATTTAAATAAAATAGATGCATTGAGTTAATAATAAACTATTTTTTTTAGTGCAGAAATTTTACCATTTCTTACCTGTTTCATTAATGTATCACAGATAAATATGCATCACATTAAGTTTATTACTGTTTTATACAATTCAAATATAAAAATCTTAAATTTAGGCCTAAGGGTATTGCTGTATGCTTTAATATACGTACATGACTTACTTTTCATGAAAAGTTATTTTCATTAACTATGTGTCAGTGAGGGGTTGACATTAAAAGGTGAGTTGATACTAATAGATTTTTGAAACCATACAAGCATCTATTACAAATAAACCATCTCCTGAGCTGATAGACAGAGAAGACTCAAGAAATTGTGCCATAACCTTTTATACTGTAGCTACATTGTTTAAAATGCTAAATGGGTTAAAGGCTTGTTTGGTGTAAATGAGCTGTAGCATGCTGTTGTTTCATGAGCAGTGTGCATATTATACTTTCGATGCTTTTAGAGCTTATCCATCATATCTATTTAATGTCTTTTTGTGTTTATATGTGATGCATAAATCTGTAATAAAGTGAGAATAATAGTACCTATTGCATGTGCTGATGTACCGTCCCATATATACAAGGCTAATGGAAAGCGCTCAATCTGAGTGCTGTTTCTATGGTTACCTCCTCAGTCTAACACAACTTAACACCACAAGCATTGATTAGTACAGTGTCGGTGCTCTGTTTGCCTAAATTTCCTGCTATGTATCAAGCGTTCTGCCTCAGCTTGCACCTGAGAAACCTATACACCCACAAGCTTGCGGTTGCCTACCGCGGTCAATATGAAGGGCAGGATGGGGTCAACAAAGGCACTGTATCTGTCTTCAGAAGCAAGAATCGAGAATTCACACACTTCAAATACACCACCCTCAATGGCTTTATTGATTCAAAATTCAATAAAATGTACACTCGAGTTATAACATACTGATCTGTCTGGTGGGATGCAAGTTAGTATACAATTGCAGCAAGCTTCAAAAGAAAATTCAGAAATGTCAGTGTCTGGGCTGAGAAAAACATACATTTGGATGAATTTGAATAACTGTGACAATGTGAAAGAAAATTCAGTTTGATACTGTTTTCTGTGCACACAAACCCAAACCGCACACACAGAAAGCTGCAGCTCTGACAGTGAGTACTGAATTGAGTTATCTTTTGGGTCCCATCACTCTTGATAGGACAAATGCACAGACAAGTGTGTCAAAATATCAATTTTAGTGAGTATTCATGGAAACACAGTTATGACTTTTTTAGTTATGTCCTAAGAGAATGTGAACAGCTGGGATAATATCGGATGGTTACTGGATCTAGAGCTGTAATCAGGCCTTACTTTTAAGGCCCGATTACAGCTCTAGATCCAGGTTGCGGCCCGAGCTCAACAAGTACATTTTGATTGACAGCTTTTTAAAAGCTCGAACCTGTTTACAGCCCGACATTATTCAAATGTGCGCACGCACGCAGCTCTTTTGCCTTTGGTCAAGAATGAGTCATTTATACATGTTTTAACATAATTTATTCATAACTAACGTAGACTAGATCACTTGGAAGTTGGAATAAAGAAATAAAATAAGTTAATAAAGTTAATAAATCTTAACATCTCAGCACTCTAAATAGGCATAGGCTCATTTAGCCTATAAATAGACCAATGCACCAATAAAAACGAGTCTTTAACAAATCAAATTGAGATACATTTTAAATTAAGATGGGTATTTGGCAATAATGAAATTAAGATAAAGGCTCCCCCGGATTTGCTTGCTGACATTTAATAAAAGAATAATGCCAACATTAGCGTAAATACTTTGTCCACATTATGCATTTAAGTCTTAATGAATATTTAGTTATCATTTGAAAAACCTTTACTCACAGCGATTAGGCTAAGCCTGCATGTTTTTGTGGAGGAGAATTATTGAATCCACTGTAGATGTCTTCAGCGCGTTCCTGCGCTCACTGATGGTGCGTCATTATTCATTCATTACTCTCATTATAAACATGGTCAAAACTTTTCTACACTTCAGACTTTGCTTTAGTTGCTGGTGCAACCAAAACTTAATCGCCAGAGGCAAGCCTCCATTACACCTACTCAGCATAAATTCTCGCATCTTTCTTGCGCTAATCGAAACACATCACATGACCGTTCGTTTACCTCGCAAACCGGAGCGCGAGCCGGAGCCCGGCCCGAGCCCGCGTAAGATGATACAAATTAAACCCGACCGATTGGGCAAAGATCTTCAGCTCTAAGGCTACATTCACACTGCAGGGCTTAATGCTCAATTCCGATTTTTTGAAAAAATTTGATTTTTTTGCAAGGCCGTTTACATTTCCAATTAAATGCAACCTTTTGTGATCTCCTGTGTGAACGTGAAATGACCCAGAAGTGATCCGCATGCGCAGAAGAGTACTCAACAGCCAACAACGTCACTCGTTGTTTGCGGAAGAAGCTAAACATGGATGTCAACAACAGTGTAGTCAACAGCGGAGCTCGTTTAGCAATATTAAAGTTATTTAAGCAGCATCGTCCGCCATGGTTGTTGTTTATCTTCTCATTCCCGCCTACTTCAACGCAGAATTATGACGTTTGTAGCGTATCAATGACGTACGGGTCAGATACATGTGACCTGGCCGTTCAGACGGAGGTCGCATTTCAAAAGATCGGATACGTATCGGATTTAGGACCACATACCCAAGTGGCCTGGGTCGCATTTGAAAAGATCGGACTTTCAGACTGTCATGAAAAGATCATATACAGGTCGCATAGGGGCAAAAAAATTGGGTCGTTTCAGCCTGCAGTGTGAACGTAGCCTAACTGGATCTGTGCTTTAGGTCTTAAAGTGACAGCATCCTAATATATTGTACCTGCTACTGCCTGTGTCCTTAATCATAAACAAACCAAACCAAAAAAAAAAAAGTGTTGTTAAGAAAATCTCACTCCTTTTCACTGAATCACTTTATTGATTTTATATTTGTATTTATACAAATAAATATGTCTGATTCAAAGAATGAAGAATATTGTTTGCAATTTGTTATAAAAATGCATATATAACATCTATGTTCTTTCTTTTTGTTAATGTACTTTCATTTAATAATATATATATATATATATATATATATATAAACATGTTAAAGGGGTCATATGATGCAATTTACATTTTTCCTTTCTCTTTGGAGTGTTACAAGCTCTTGGTGCATATAGAAGATCTGTAAAGTTGCAAAGACTAAATTCTCAAATCCAAAGAAATATTCTTTATCAAAGTTAAGACTCTGCCACACCCCCTAAAATGGCTCATTCAAACACACACCCACATGTCTACCTCATATTATCTTTGATCTTTCAAACGCTGACCAAACATGTCAATCCCCAAACAGTGAGTACAAGCTAGATTAAAGTGATTATTACGTTTTGAATAGAGGAGTAGCTCAAATGCCTCTGCAGATTTCTGGCATGTTGCTGAACAACATTAGCAAGATGAACAGATGTGAAGGGGCCATGGAGACAGCAAGGCCACCCTCATAGAAAATGCAAGCTGGCAATATTTGCACAATGGAAAGTCCAGACTCTGGAGGATTGTTGAAGGAATTAGTATTTTGGAAGCTCACCAACAACTTGGGCATATGGTTGTCTGGTTAAACAATCAGTTCTGTTTGCCAAAACAGACCGCGGCTAGTGCCATGCCGCCTTCGCCCATTGCTCTATTCTGAGTGTAAGATCTGACTGCACACATTGTCTAAAATGAACAAGACTAAAGCGTGAAAAGGAGAAGAAAGCCCTCATCAGCGACCATCTGGCTTAGGTGGGTCTTGTGTTCTTCACCAGCAACATTCAATCACCAGCAAGCTAATGAGACATTTTGTCTGCTTCCCTTCAAGTCACCCTAGAAAGAAACTGCTTATGAGCCTAGTAATGTGAAATGTGTGTTTATATGATGTTGTTATGGGAAAAAAATGGTTGGTCAATGTAATTTGTCACTTATAGACCAATCTCGAATCTCCCTTTTCTGTCCAAGATACTAGAAAAGGTGGTATCCTCACAATTATATTCCTTCTTAGAGAAAAATGGTATATGTGAGTATTTCCAGACAGGATTTAGACTGTATCATAGTACTGAGACTACTCTCCTTAGAGTTACAAATGATCTGCTCTTATCATCTGATCGTGGGTGTATCTCTCTTTATTGGATCTTAGTGCTGCGTTTGACACAATTGACCACAAAATTCTTTTGCATAGACTTGAACACTTTGTTGGCATCAATGGAAGTGCATTAGCATGGTTTAAATCGTACTTATATGACCGCCATAAGTTCGTAGCAGTGAATGAAGAGGTATCATATCGATCACAAGTGCAGTATGGAGTACCTCAAGGCTCAGTACTAGGGCTGCTACTCTTCACACTTTATATGTTACCTTTGGGAGATATCATCAGGAAACATGGTGCTAGCTTTCACTGTTATGCTCATGATACTCAGCTCTATATTTCTTCGCGGCCCGGTGAAAATCACCAATTTGAAAAACTAATGGAATGCATAGTAGATATAAAAAACTGGATGACGAATAATATCTTACTGCTAAATTCTGAAAAAAAAACAAGAGGTGTTAATTATAGGACCTAAAAACTCTGCTTGTAATAACTTAGAACACTGTCTAAGACTTGATGGTTGCTCTGTCAATTCTTCGTCATCAGTTATTTGATCGCAATCTTTCCTTAGAAAGCCACGTTTCTAGCATTTGTAAAACTGCATTTTTCCATCTCAAAAATATATCTAAATTACGGCCTATGCTCTCAATGTCAAATGCAGAAATGTTAATCCATGCATTTATGGTTAGATTATTGTAATGCTTTATTGGGTGGTTGTTCTGCACGCTTAGTAAACAAACTACAGCTAGTCCAAAATGCAGCAGCAAGAGTTCTTACTAGAACCAGGAAGTATGACCATATTAGCCCGGTCCTGTCAACACTGCACTGGCTCCCTATCAAACTATAGATTTTAAAATATTGCTTATTACTTATAAAGCCCTGAATGGTTTAGCACCTCAGTATTTGAATGAGCTCCTTTTACATTATAATCCTCTACGTCCGCTACGTTCTCAAAACTCAGGCAATTTGATAATACCTAGAATATCAAAATCAACTGCGGGCGGCAGATCCTTTTCCTATTTGGCGCCTAAACTCTGGAATAACCTACCCAACATTGTTCGGGAGGCAGACACACTCTTGCAGTTTAAATCTAGATTAAAGACCCATCTCTTTAACCTGGCATACACATAACATACTAATTTGCTTTTAATATCCAAATCCGTTAAAGGATTTTTAGGCTGCATTAATTAGGTAAACCGAACCGGGAACACTTCCCATAACACCCGATGTACTTGCTACATCATTAGAAGAATGGCATCTACGCTAATATGTGTCTGTTTCTCTCTTATTCCGAGGTCACCATAGCCACCAGATCCAGTCTGTATCCAGATCAGAGGGTCACTGCAGTCACCCGGATCCAGTACGTATCCAGACCAGATGGTGGATCAGCACCTAGAAAGGACCTCTACTGCCCTGAAAGACAGCGGAGACCAGGACAACTAGAGCCCCAGATACAGATCCCCTGTAAAGACCTTGTCTCAGATGACCACCAGGTCAAGACCACAGGAAACAGATGATTCTTCTGCACAATCTGACTTTGCTGCAGCCTGGAATTGAACTACTGGTTTCGTCTGGTCAGAGGAGAACTGGCCCCCCAACTGAGCCTGGTTTCTCACAAGGTTTTTTTTCTCCATTCTGTCACCGATGGAGTTTCGGTTCCTTGCCGCTGTCGCCTCTGGCTTGCTTAGTTGGGGTCACTTCATCTACAGCGATATCGTTGACTTGATTGCAAATAAATGCACAGACACTATTTAACTTAACAGAGATGACATCACTGAATTCAATGATGAACTGCCTTTAACTATCATTTTGCATTTTTGACACACTGTTTTCCTAATGAATGTTGTTCAGTTGCTTTGACGCAATGTATTTTGTTTAAAGAGTATATAAAATAAAGGTGACTTGACTTGACTTGACTTATAAAGACAGGAATCCCTTGTGCAACACAAAGAAGAACAAAATATATACGATAACACTTTATATTAGGTGGCCTTAACTACTATGTACTGACATTAAATACCTACAACCCGAATTCCGGAAAAGTTGGGACGTTTTTTAAATTTGAATAAAATGAAAACTAAAAGACTTTCAAATCACATGAGCCAATATTTTATTCACAATAGAACATAGATAACATAGCAAATGTTTAAACTGAGAAAGTTTACAATTTTATGCACAAAATGAGCTCATTTCAATTTTGATTTCTGCTACAGGTCTCAAAATAGTTGGGACGGGGCATGTTTACCATGGTGTAGCATCTCCTTTTCTTTTCAAAACAGTTTGAAGACGTCTGGGCATTGAGGCTATGAGTTGCTGGAGTTTTGCTGTTGGAATTTGGTCCCATTCTTGCCTTATATAGATTTCCAGCTGCTGAAGAGTTCGTGGTCGTCTTTGACGTATTTTTCGTTTAATGATGCGCCAAATGTTCTCTATAGGTGAAAGATCTGGACTGCAGGCAGGCCAGGTTAGCACCCGGACTCTTCTACGACGAAGCCATGCTGTTGTTATAGCTGCAGTATGTGGTTTTGCATTGTCCTGCTGAAATAAACAAGGCCTTCCCTGAAATAGACGTTGTTTGGAGGGAAGCATATGTTGCTCTAAAACCTTTATATACCTTTCAGCATTCACAGAGCCTTCCAAAACATGCAAGCTGCCCATACCGTATGCACTTATGCACCCCCATACCATCAGAGATGCTGGCTTTTGAACTGAACGCTGATAACATGCTGGAAGGTCTCCCTCCTCTTTAGCCCGGAGGACACGGCGTCCGTGATTTCCAACAAGAATGTCAAATTTGGACTCGTCTGACCATAAAACACTATTCCACTTTGAAATAGTCCATTTTAAATGAGCCTTGGCCCACAGGACACGACGGCGCTTCTGGACCATGTTCACATATGGCTTCCTTTTTGCATGATAGAGCTTTAGTTGGCATCTGCTGATGGCACGGTGGATTGTGTTTACCGACAGTGGTTTCTGAAAGTATTCCTGGGCCCATTTAGTAATGTCATTGACACAATCATGCCGATGAGTGATGCAGTGTCGTCTGAGAGCCCGAAGACCACGGGCATCCAATAAAGGTCTCCGGCCTTGTCCCTTACGCACATCGATTTCTCCAGTTTCTCTGAATCTTTTGATGATGTTATGCACTGTAGATGATGAGATTTGCAAAGCCTTTGCAATTTGACGTTGAGGAACATTGTTTTTAAAGTTTTCCACAATTTTTTTACGCAGTCTTTCACAGATTGGAGAGCCTCTGCCCATCTTTACTTTTGAGAGACTCTGCTTCTCTAAGACAAAGCTTTTTTATAGCTAATCATGTTACAGACCTGATATCAATTAACTTAATTAATCACTAGATGTTCTCCCAGCTGAATCTTTTCAAAACTGCTTGCTTTTTTAGCCATTTGTTGCCCCCGTGCCAACTTTTTTGAGACCTGTAGCAGGCATTAAATTTTAAATGAGCTAATTAAGTGGATAAAAGTGTAAAATTTCTCAGTTTAAACATTTGCTACGTTATCTATGTTCTATTGTGAATAAAATATTGGCTCATGTGATTTGAAATTCCTTTAGTTTTCATTTTATTAAAATTTAAAAAACGTCCCAACTTTTCTGGAATTCGGGTTGTATAAGACTATGAATTTACTATGTATTGACATGTTGTTCTTTTAATGTCTTCCCACATGTGGTTTATTTTATTATTTTTGTACCTCCAGAAAATGATGGGAAATTACATTTATTTACATTTACATTTACATTTACATTTATTCATTTAGCAGACGCTTTTATCCAAAGCAACTTACAGATGAGGACAGTGGATTTACTTTTTAAAATTACTTTTACTTCTTGGCAAGCAACAGGACAGTAAATTCATCCAAACTATTCCTACCACATATTGTATAAATACTCTGGCATGAATCTCTAATGGACACAATTCAGACAGTTCAAACAGTATTCAAACAGTTGCCGCTTATAACCAATCCTGTGTTTCCCACTGCTAATTATGACGTTGTTTATGTGTTATATATGTGCATATATCTTGTAAAACGAATTGTTCTGACATGGCTTGAAGGCAGCATTATCTTTGCATGACTTTTTAGTGCAGTATTTCACAATTCTGCTCCCAGGTCCCCCCACAGCACAACACATCCCTGTCTATCACACCTATTTCAATTCATGAGCTCATTAGTAGAGTTCTAAATGGCCTGAATGGGCCATGTCAGATTAGTAAAACACCTCAAATGAGCAGTGCTGAGACAATCCTTGGATCAAAATTGAGAAACACTTTTCTGTGGTTCAGAACGGAGTACTTTTACTCAGCAACTTCCTTTTCATTCTAATGTCAAAAGATATTAACACAAGATGCAGGACGGGCAGGAAGAGTTTCTAAATGCATAGTTACATTCTTTGGCTAATGTTTAACCCAGGGTTGTCCAAACCTGGTCCTGGAGATCATCAGTCCTGCAGAGTTTCCAATCCAACCAGCTCCCACAGACTTTTCTGAAAGTTTCTAGTGAGTCTGGAGACCCTGATTAAAGGGTTCAGGTGTGTTTAATTAGGGTTGGAGCTAAACTCTGCAGTACAGTGGCCCTCAAGGAGCAGAATTAGACACCTTTGGTATAAAGGATGTCTTCATTAAAAGTGCAATGCTGTACCAGGTGTTTGACCGAGCAAGTATACAATGTCAAGAAAAGCCATAAATATGGAGTTGGCTATGTGATGCAAATGTCAAAATGTATTTGTTAACAAATCATGGACAATAATGCAAGTGTTTTGAGTTCACATAACATTATACTGTAGTAAACCATACATAGGTACATATGTATATGTATATAGTTGTGAGTTTTCAAAAATGTATTTCAGGCACATTTTTCCAACTTGTGTATTGGAAAGGAAAACTATTGCTAATGGATTACATTATTACCCATTATCAGCCATGTATGTTTGCACAATGCATTTCAAGTAATTTAAATATTCATAATATTGCAAAACTGATTTTCCTATATAAGGTCAAAATACAGTGTTACCAGCTGGAGTACACTTGATAACCACCAGAGGGCATTCCATCCCATACCTCTGTCACTCAATCTTGGACATTTCCCATAATCCTTTGCCTGGATTCATCAGCACTCATTGGCTGTTTCTCATTATTATGTGTTCTTAAGATATACTGCGTCCTTGTGTTCTCGCTCTACGTTATCAATAACCATCAAAGTACAATTCCAATACTCAAGAACGCAAGAACAGAGGATGCAGGAAAGTGCCTGGATGCGTTCTTGATATCGAGGATGCATCAAATGCAGACTTGAGAGAATCGAACAGTTAGAAATCCCAGAAGACACTGTAAATGTGCGACGGCGCACTAAAGTAAACATTATCATTTTGTTTTGCACAATTTTAATAAAGTGATAAAGACCTGGAATAAAACCCTGTCATGCTTTTTATTGGTATATTTTTTAACAATGATAATATCATGGCTAACATTAAATATACATGCCGAAGCCTATTTTTTTTTTTTCCAAATACATATGGTAAACTAAAATGAATAGTATAAATACAATGAAAGTATTGTCTTTAATAATCTGAAATAAATGTTTAAATGACATTAATTTGTGATCTTATGTGTTATTTATTGTGCATTGCTCCATATAACGTTCTGTCAGTTGAGAGCAAGATCACAGCGCATCTCTATGCTCAAAAAGATGAGTTCTGTGTTCTCATGTACTTCTGAGTTTGTTCTTTCGAGTTAGCCTGGCAAGACTGGTCTCCACAAAAACACAAGTCAATTCTTTGAGTTCCATTGTTTGCACCTGTGTCTCATTCATATATTCAGCACACCCTATATAAGCCCGGCTCTCACTGTCATACAGTACATTGCTAAGTCTTTTTTGTGTTCATGACTGCATTTCTAAGTCTTTTATCCTGGTTCTCTCGTGTCTTGTTTACTTGGTTTCCCTGGTTCTGGATTAACCCTGTAATAAATACTGCATCTGGATTCTCAACCTTTGTGCACCTTTGCAGTTTCATGACACACAGGGTCAAAATCTGTAGAGACTAAGGTGTGTTTTTATGCATTTAACACATTGGCATTATTTTACTGTAGTTTACTCCTCACTACATATTTATTATTATCATTTGGAAAATAATAATAATTATTATTTAGTTTTGACTCAAAACATTATACTGTTCTTTTTTATTGGTTTTGATATTTGTACACAGTAGAGAAAAAAAATGAAATAATTTTTATACTTAGATTTATACTGTTCTTATAGATGCTGTTCTTACATGACAACTTCCTTGAGTGACAACTAGCCCTCTCCTTCTTAATACATTTATATGCTTTTTTGAAAGATTAACTCTCCTTTAATTCACACATACTGATTCTGTCTTTTTCAAAGCAAGCTGGCCTGTTTTGATTATCACTAATTGTATCTCAGATGAAAGCAAACTCAAATAGCTCTTCCCCTTACACACACACACACTCACACACCCCTCTCAGGAAATGCTCCTGTTCGATCACAAGCGTCAAACGCGATGCGGAGAGGGCAGCCTCCAGTGTTGAGAGAGAGGGAGTCTGAATGAACAGATGGCGACACAGGGGAAAGGATACAGTGCCCTGCTGGTAAACTTTCCCTGGGTGAATGCTTGGGTGGGGAGGGGGCTTAAATGTTCTGGCTTAGCTAATCCTGTACCTATGGACGACACTGACTGCTCATACTGTTATGAAGTACTAACTCTGTCATATGTATTCTCTGTTTACTGTTAACCCCTGTTGCATTTATTCTGCTTAAGAAGAAAGACAGCTCTCTTTACATGGTTACAGATAGCACTTGTATATTTAGATTTGAACAAAGCATAGAATCAACCTCTGATGTATATGTTGCTTTGGCACAGTGCTGGATGAGTATGATTTTGCCAAGTGTTTGTATCCAAAAACTAACCTAGCTTTAAAACAAATTAGGCAAAAAATGTTATACAAATAAACTTTAGTCAGAGTAGCGCCATATTTAATTTTTGACAGAAATGAATATGAGAGGATTAGAATTGTTGATATGCACTTTCATTGGAAAACCAAGATAAATAAATAAATGCACAAACATTCCCCCGAGAGTTTCAGGTTAAGTCCCATGACTCAACATGTGCCATGACTCACTCCCACCGATTAAGCAGCTCTGGGATTTTATCTGTAATATATGAATGGTATCCCAGATATATAGTTGTATTATTTCCTAAATAATATTGCACTTAGAAATCCATTTTGGCTAACCGTGATTTCACCAAGAAGAACTTTCATGTTCTGTCTGGCAAAATTATGATTGGCTTTCTTCAGGGGTCTCTTCAGACAAAAAAAAAATAGTTAAACTTCAGAGAACAAACAAAGAACCCACACATGAAAAAAAAATCTCTGTAGGAAATTACTTGTTTTGCCCTATGAACAAAAGCAGGCTAATGTAAAGCTATTAGAACACAAGGATCAATAGCAAATGCATAGCATCTCATCACAATGCTCAATTTCAGATAGACGTTTGGACAATAAATAGTCTCTTTGTGGCTTATAATCTTATTGAAGGAGTGCAAACTTTCCTTGTCTACCTGTGACTACAGCTCACAGTACTAACACACAGTAGAAAATGTACAAACACCAGCAGTCTTCAGCATAAAAGCACACCTCCCACATACAGCTAGCTTTGTCTCTGCGAGAGCAATCTTTTGTACCATAGTTTAGAAAAACAGTACAAATCGAATCTCACCATATCTGCAAAGCATTTTTTTTTATTCATTATGAGACAAAATTTCATATTGTCATTTCAACATATAAGAAGGGGCTACATTTCTCATTAAATCTCCTGTACAATTTTATGTAACTTGGTTTCAAAGACAGACATCTAGTAGAACCCTCAATAGTCCTATATAAAAACATCATCACAGAGCATTTATTCATCACAAATATCATAATAGGAACTCTGCATTGTAATGACAAAATTACCAACAATGGAGCTTCAAATACAATTGAAGAAGACAAACTTTTTCATTGACTAGAATTCAAAAAAATTGAATGCCTCTGTTCTCCACTGTCAAATTTTATGACACCATTGCTCAGGTACAAAACAGCCCTTTCTTCCTCTTTGCTACCAGAGAGAGATGTCATGTTAGGCAGGCGCCGAATAAGCTTGATCTCCTCAAAGCACAACAAAAGAGGCATTTCAGCTTGATGTAATCAAGGAAAAGGCTCAAAGAACCATCAAACAAAATGTCAGAGTTCTCAAAAGTTGAGCAATCTTTTGGTTAAGTGTTCTTCTCACCTCAAACATCTTTTCAGATGGGTATTTGCAGTCTACAGAATGCCTGAAGAGTTATTCAGATGCCAATTCCTGACATCGTCTCCACTGAGGAATTTCGCTGAGAGACATTCTAATGAAATACTTATGTGAGGTCTTCAAAAGCTACATCTCAGGACAGGCAAACAAACAAATGGAAGCATGCTGGTGAGAGTTGTTGTCTAGCCTGCATGTGTGGGAGCTTCTCAGGATGTACTTTAAACCTTGGTGTCACAATGCTTTTGACATTGGATTTGACTTTAACCTTTTAACTATATTTGCTCAGATCCCATTTGTACTAAGAACTTTCATTTTCACCAAGATATAAATAATAATAGGTGTGGACTCAATCTGTATAGTCAGACTGAACCAAACTGATATTTGTCCATCTTCAAAAACTGCCAAATTAACTTGCTTGAGCAGCTAATTCTTGCAAAGATCTTTTTACTTTGACAGGAAAATTTAGAAGGAAAGTTCAAAGAAGTGTGGCCAAGGATATCTTGTTTACTTGCTATTACAGTAAATGTTGCAAAAAAAAAAAACCTATTGGACCTCTTTCAGAGATTTAGCAACATGGACCTTGCAAATATTGGCAAGTCCACAGGCAAGTTCTTATTAAGAAACGATCTGTAAAAGCCTGAAAACTTGAAAGTACAACTTTGTTTCCTGGCAAACTGATAAAAACATGCTTATTTGACCCTAAAATTGCGTAAAGCCACCTAATTATTTTGTATCTTGAAACCTAGAGGAAGTATTTGAGTGCAATATGTATCAGGCAGTCCGTAGATGGTCCGTGGGTGAATCTAAAGCTCAGACATTTTCAGAGAAGGAAGTTTAGCACCACAGTTTGTGGTTGAATCTCAGAATGAAATTCAGTGTCCGAATGATTGTTGGCAACACAGTTCTGCCATCTCAGATTATAGAGCAAAGCTATCTCCATAGTATAACATGTAACTTTACTCTTCACTCTTTCTCAAGGTGATGATGCACTCAACAAGTGGGACAATCGAGCAACAATTACACAATAGTATCCTCTCATGAGCAATAAGCCTAGTATGAGGTAAGCTTAATTTTTAGACTTTGGAATCTTAAAAATGTATCTTTATGGGTTATCTTTAGTATTAATGTGCTATCAGTATAGACAAATGGTGAACGTTTTTTATTGATATGTGAATGTTTTCACATGTTCAATTGCTTGGTTTAAACTCAAGTTCAGTTCCATCCTCTAATCCCCACACTTTGTCACCAATTTGAGTGCAACTGTGCATACTTGAGGCAGCTGTTTATCACTCTAGACATGACTCATTGTGTATGTGATGTTTCTGTCCCTTTGTAATTACTATAGAACCTTAACACACTCAAAATTGTGCTTTAGGGTTTTTTGATTGAAATGCAAGAGATTCAGGACTCAAACTGCGCTCTAAAGGCAGTTTCTGCTTAGACAAGCAACAAAGACAAATTCATTTATATTAATACATGTCAACTGTATGTCATCAGTAGAAGTTCACTTCTGCTTGCTAGACTAGATTACGTTCTCACAAATAGCGAACTGTAAAAAGATGTCGCTGTGAATACACTCCAGATCATCTTTTCAAGCAGACTCAGAAAAGATTCAGTGCTTCCCACACAAGTCACATCAACCAAACAAACCAAGCTCTAACATAAAACCAACTCGGGTACACAACAAAAGCTGTAGTGTGGACAGTCCTATAATCCCATGTGATCAATTATAAAGAAAAAAAATGTCTACAGATTTCAAATGAAAACATAAATGCAAGAAACAGAATACTGAATGTGCTGCCACATTGAGATGTACTGCAAACTCTCTTTACTGCAAAATAACAAGTTTTATGTTTTCAAGTTTTATGTTTTTAGACCCTCAAAAGGGAAACACAACAGTGTTTGAAAAGCTGTCAGTGATGGAAGCATAATCGGTGAAACCCAGAGTCCATAATCAGCTTCTGTTTTTCAGACTGAAGTCATGCCACGAACACAGTGTGCAGATGAAGCTGACAGGAAGCTGGCAAGGGCCACAGGTACACACTAAGGAATCTTGAGAAAGCGTGACTGTAGGATATGAAGCAGTGGGTATGCGTTGACAAGATGAAGGGTGTTCCTAACTTCAGGATGTCAGAAGACTTCTATTTTGGATAGGTTTTGTGAAAGGTGATGATGTTTGCAGTATTCTTTCAGATAGTGTTCATAGTGTGCACCATTAGGGCATCAGAGGTAGTCAACAGTGCAGTAAGAATGAGAAAAATTGAAGAGTATCACGACCAGAGTGATTTTATTCATGTTTAGTTATATCTTTAGCTATATCTTTCTAAGGGTTTCTTACATTGGTCTTGAACTACTTTGTTCTTAAGGTAATTTAAACAAAAGAAGCCTCATTATTACACACTGATTATATACACTGATTAAAATATATAAAATATATAATTATATAAATATAATTTGTATTTATACAATTTTAAGTTCTTTTATTTCTCCCAAACTGATTTTTCCTTGCTTTGCAGATGCCTTTTCCATATTGCTATGTTGATGTTATTAAACTGATATTGCACCATTTTTTATTTTATTTTATTTTATTTTTTTGGCAAAAAAGCCAAAACATCTCATGCTTTAACCAGTCTTTAGATCTACCCAATATAAAACCACTTTCGTTCAGTAAGTAACTTTAGGGGTTGGGTGAAAACGACATAATCTCAAACACTGTTGCTGTAAATAATGATTCACCAGCTAACCTAGAAATGTGCCCTATGTGGTAAAATCTAATTGGTTTCTTTCAAGTTAGAAGTTTATAACATGTCTGAATCAAATTTCAATAATTAAAGCATTTAAAGAGTCGCATCAGGTATAAATCGTCTGTTAAGGCTGCACATGCTCACTTTTTATAGTGCAGCCACAGAACATTCAGAGCCAAAGAATGTTTTTTTTTTCCTTTGGCAATTAAATAGTCCAAATAAAATCATACAAAAACATTAGAGTATAATTTCAGAGGCTTAATGGTGTGAACCACAGGGACATCATGAGATAAAAAAAAAAGTAAATACACCGAAGATAAAAATCCTCCCTTGAGAAAGAGAGAGCTGTACACAAGAACTCCTACTTAAAAACATCCACCATGTTTTTATTTATTCATATATTTTTATTTCTCATTTGCCTTATTTAATTGAAATCACTTTTTGTTTTCAGGATAAAATAACAGAATGTGAAAGCTTACCTTTCTCCAGACTAAGACTCCTAATATTGCTAATATCCTCCATACTGTACTTCAAACTGAGAAACCTCCATGTGCTAACAATAGATGGTGAGATGTGTACCGCTCTTCAGGAGAACAATTCCATGAGCTGCTTTTCCAGATGAGAATGGTTGGATACTTAGATTCTCATGTCTCATCCTAAAGATGGGGAACCAAAGCACCTGCTCTTGTCTCTCTGCTTGATTCTTTTCTTTGCTTCTCCCTCCCTTGCTTTATCTCTCTCTGCCTCCTCCTCCTTCTCATCCAGCGCTCTTTCCCTCCACTCGCATCTGAGAGCATGAGAAGAGTCCGCTCAGAGAGCAGAACCACATGTGCGGCCACTTCAGTGGTGCGTTATCACTTTAAAAAATGATGCTGGGAGACAAGTGTGTAATTTAAGAAATAAAACTAAGGAAGGGCCAGTAAACTTAAATGCAAGAAAGAAAAACAAAGAGAGATGGAGTAGCTTGAGGTGATGGTGATTTGCAGAAGCTGAGAGTCTCTGTCTTCATCTAATGTTTTATTCAGCATTACTCTGCTCAGGGAGAGTGAATGGGTGTAACTGCAAAGGAAAGAAAGCTTCAGAAACACTAAGGTGAAGGGAAACCAAGGACACAGAAGAATGTGAATAGGGAGGGAAGAAGAGAAAACTGAAGAAACAGAAAGGGAATTTTAGGACAATTCCATCATCCATGTTCTTAGAGTATACTTATTTATTCATTTTTTTTTCTTTTTTTTCTTCAAAACAGAGTTATTGTTATCTAAGACTAAAAAGGAAACTCAAATTAAAACCATTATAAACATGTTTCATACTTGAAATAACATATTCATTAACTGAAATCAAATGTCTTGTTAATTTAGTTCAACTTGTACTAAAATAACTAAAACTAAACCTGAAATAAACAATTATAAAAAGCTATATAGACATACATTTAAAAAAAGAAGACAAAAACACACAAATTACTAAAACTTTAACAAAAATTTGCTGAAAATATATAAATAAAAAAATTTAATTCCAAATATTTATAAATACATATAAGCATGAGCATGTGTTTTATATCCACCAGTTTGAAGATTAGACAGGGAAAGTAATTTAGTGTTATTTTGATGCTTTAATGCTTTTCGTGAACTGTCATCAAATAGGAAAAAAAAAATTATACAAAAAAATCTTCTGTTGTGTTCATGGAAGCAGAAAGTTATAAAGGTTTAAAATGACAAGTAGCTCATGAAATAATTATAATTTTTGCTTAAAATAAATGAAACAACTGCATAAAATCTTGGTAAAATTGCATGAAAATGTTTAAAGAATGCGTTTCTTAAAGCATGTCATTTCCCTGAATGTCATGACAATGAGACTGTTTGTCACTGAAGTTCTTTAGGAGTTGATAATGCTTTTTTGTCTGCTAAACATGGGCTGAAATCATCATATAAAAGCTTTTCAGATAATGGAGGAAAAACTCACTTTTAGAATTTGAAACATCAGTGCACTTATGATGCAATGATGTGTGATACAGAAGACACCAAGGAACAAATCACTTGTACAGTTTTGCATAATCCATCATATTTGATTGAATAACACAATAAAAGCTGCCAGTTGTTTGTCTCTCTCTTACAGAAGATTCGTATGATAACAATACTTATTCATAGTATACATTAATAATTAGGAACATATAATCAACGCCAAATTAAAAATATTAATAAAATATAAAATCATTATGGGAAAGCAGTATAAAGCTCTATAATTATGAATATATTTGTATATTATTTTCAATGCATTACATATACATTGAATATATTAATAATATATTTTAATATATTACCTATTTAATGCATTTTAAAAGTGCAGTTTAAGGCACATAGCTCTAGAATGCACTATATATACATACTGACTTTAATTACAGTGTTGACAGACATAGCTTTTGTTCTTTCCAAATGTTGAACACAACATTTTTATAAAACATGTAATTATCTACATGCCACAGAAATCTTGCATGACAGCAAAGAAATAGCACTGACACCTTTTGTCCTGTCATGACAACCGTATAGTGAAAAAGACATCCTAACATTTGCCTCCATTGGAGATGTTATCACCATGAACCGAAGACTGATCCCATATGTTGCATGTGTGTCTGGTTAACTAGAATAGGGCTGGAAACAAAAATGAGTCAAAAAGACATTGACTCAGAAAGCCCCAAGTTAATATTAAACACAAGATCAGATCAAATGTACTTTTGACTGCTGCTACTTTTAAACGAACCTGGAATGCTTGGATGTGTTTATGCTAAAGATGGAAAGGAAAGCCCAGGAGAAGTGCAGTAAGAGCATGCAGCAGTGTTCAGGAGCTGTCCGTGGTTCTGACAGCTCCAGCAGTCTGCCTATGGGAATCACCCTTGGCTCAAAGAAAGTAGGTCAGAAGAGACCAACAGAAAGAAACAGGCATGCTGTACTGATCTGGACCATCTGTGCTTTGAAAAACAATTTGCATTACTCTTAGTTAACACAATTAAGGACAAACCGTTTCAACTAAATGCACTGGATAAAATGAATGTATAATGTTTAATTTTTAATTACACAAAATCTGAAAAGGCACCTGAACTACCTAGGCTCATTGGAAGCATGTGCTTCTACCCAAATTTCTTCAAAACTAAAAAAAAAGAAAACACAGTTGAAATTAACACTAGAGGCAGTAAAACTCTGACAACTTTCATTCCTTTAACACAAAGTATGATTAACAGGGCCAGAATTTCGATTAAAGGGTACATTGGATGCCCATTTTCCACAAGTTGGTATGATTCTTTAGGGTCTTCATGAAATGTCTGCAATATACTTTGGTTACATTTTTTCAATGGTCATGTAAAACAACACAGTTTACCTTGTAAAAAAAAGCTCTGTTTGCAGTGATCCTTTTTGGTGCATGTCTCTTTAAATTATAATGAACTGCTGCTCATCCCACCACTCTCTTACGTTTTTTTGTATTTGGTGGCGTGTTACCATCAAAAACAATTGTAATCCACTTCGCTCTCAGTGGCTCCGATGCCAGTTTGTCAAAACAGCTCAAACCTGCATTAAGTTTAAATAGAGCGGTTGTGTTTTTCGTTAACTGTATCGAGTAGGTTTAGGGTTGGGTGTAGGCGATATGTTATTTTCCAAAACAATAAAGCATTAAGCTTTTAGCGACACTCCCCGGACATTTGATCACCTACCTGAAGCAAAACAATAAAAATGCAGCAATTCTTGCCTGTACCAACATAATAAAAATTTAGCCATGGTCACCTTTTGAACACGTGAATAATACCTAAAATTGTGTGGTGTGCTGAGAAGAGGTTTGATATTGTCACGTGCAGTGATACAGGAAACACAGGAGAGATCCAAGTGCAGGTAAGAGGTTTATTGAGGGGCAATCCAAAAGGGCAAACAGTCCAGGCAGGGTCAAAACCAGAATATCCAATAAACATGAAAACAAAACAAGAACACACGGCAAGAGCAGACTATGAAATGTATCACACATAAGACAAGGACTCCGTGACACAGACTCAGACAGACCGGGTATAAATACACAGAAGGATGATGAGGGAACTGGAGACAGGTGGGGAACAATCAATTAACTCAAACAAGGAGGAAGGTGACCAAATAAGGGAACAGGAAGTGATAAGGTGACAGACACCGTGGAAAAGGAGGACACCTAGTGGAAACCCAGGGAACACAACCCAGACACTGTGACAGTACCCCCCCTCTACGGAGCGGCTCCCAGACGCTCCAAGACAGACAAAAAAACAGAGACCAGGAGGGAGGCGGACAGGTGGAGGCTCAGGGGAGGGACGGAAGGGCCAGAAAAGAAAAACATGGGGAACAGGCACCAGAATGTAAACACAAAACAGGAAGACCAGGAGGGAGGAGGACAGGAGGAGGTTCAGGGGGAGGGATGGAGGGCCAGACTAACAGAGGGGAACAGGGACAGAAGTGAACACATAAAACAAAAAACAAACAACGACATGAAGTCCCCCCAGGGCAGAGCAGAAGACCACCACGTCCATGTGGTGGAGACTAGAGTCCCCCAGGGCGGAGCAGATGACCACCACGTCCCTGTGGTCGATGCCGGAGTCCCCCAGGGCGGAGCAGAAGCCCACCACAACCGTGTGGTCAGAGCGGAAGCCCCCCAGGGCGGAGCAGAAGCCCACCACAACCGTGTGGTCAGAGCGGAAGCCCCCCAGGGCGGAGCAGAAGACCACCACAGCCATGTGGTCAAGGCGAAAGCCCTCCAGGGCGGATCAGACCTCCGTGGGGCCGGACCAGCCGAACGACGAAGCTCTGGAAATCCCCTGGTGTTTTTACTGGACTCCAGAAGATCGGTGCTGGCCTGACTCTGCTCGCGAAGATCATTAGTGACTGGCACTTGTTCCTGAAGATCACCGGTGACTTGACTCAGTCCTTGAAAATCACCAGTGACTTGACACAGTCCTTGAAGATCACCAGTGACTTGACTCTGTCCTTGAAGATCACCAGTGACTTGACTTCACTCTGAAAGGTCAACGGTGACCAGCCTTGTCCTTGGAAAGTCCATGGTACCTAGCCCTGGCTCTGGAAGGTCATCAGTGACTAGCCCTGACTCTCAAGGGTCCACGAACACCTGACTCGACTCTGGAGAGTTCACTGGAACCTGACTCGACTCTGGAGAGTTCACTGGAACCTGAGTCGACTCTGGAGAGTTCACTGGAACCTGAGTCGACTCTGGAGAGTTCACTGGAACCTGAGTCGACTCTGGAGAGTTCACTGGAACCTGAGTCGACTCTGGAGAGTTCACTGGAACCTGAGTCGACTCTGGAGAGTTCACTGGAACCTGACTCGACTCTGGAGAGTTCACTGGAACCTGACTCAACTCTGGAGAGTTCACTGGAACCTGACTCGACTCTGGAGAGTTCACTGGAACCTGACTCGACTCCAGAGGGTCAGCTGTGACTGTCATCCTGTGCAGCGGCGCTGGGTTGGCGGCCATCTTGTACTGTGGTGCAGGACTGGTGGCCATCTTGTGCTGTGGCTCTGGACCAGTGGCCATCTTGGGCATTGGTGCTGGGTTAGCGGCCATCTTGTGCTGTGGTGCTGGGCTGGCGACCACTCAGTGCTGTGGTGCTGGGCTGGCGGCCATCTTGGGCTGTGGTGCTGGTTCATCAGCCATGACGTGAACCATCTTGGGAATCTCTAGGATCTTTGACAGCATCTCGAAGTAATCGAGAAATGTGTCCATGGCCATCTTGAGCGTTGGCGCTGGCCATCTTGACCGTTGGAGCGAGGCAGCCATCTTGCACCGTGGCGCTGGACTGGTGACCACTTTGTGCTGTGGCGTTGTGCTGGCCTCCATATTGCCTCGTGGCGCTGGGTTGATGGCCATGTTGCCTCGTGGCGCTGAGCTGGCGGCCATCCTGTACTGTGGTGTGAGGCTGGCTTCCATCTTGCCTCGTGGTGCCGGGTTGGTGGCCATGCACCGCAGCGGCGCTGGGTTGGCGGCCATCTTGTGCTGTGGCGCTGGACCTGCGGCCATCCTGGGCAGTGGCGCTGGCTTTCTCCTTCTGCCATGGTGAGACGGCGGCTCTGGTCCCTCCCACCCGAGACCCGAGTCGAAGGGGGGCCATGGTGGAGAGCGATGCTGAGCTTCCTCTCGCCCACCTCCTCCTCGGTGACCTCCCCTAGTCCCGCGAAACACGACCAGGCGGGTTCCTTCAAACCGATTGCTTCTCTCCCGCTCGGTGGCTGGGGAGGAAGCGTCAACCGACATACCGCTGGATCTCTGTGTTGACAGAGTCCTTCTGTCACGTGCGGTGATACAGGAAACACAGGAGAGATCCAAGTGCAGTTAAGAGGTTTATTGAGGGGCAATCCAAAAGAGTAAACAGTCCAGGCAGGGTCAAAACCAGAATATCCAATAAACATGAAAACAAAACAAGAACACACACAGCAAGAGCAGACTATGAAATGTATCACACATAAGACAAGGACTCCGTGACACAGACTCAGACAGACCGGGTATAAATACACAGAAGGATGATGAGGGAACTGGAGACAGGTGGGGAACAATCAATTAACTCAAACAAGGAGGAAGGTGACCAAATAAGGGAACAGGAAGTGATAAGGTGACAGACACCGTGTAAAAAAGGAGGACACCTAGTGGAAACCCAGGGAACACAACCCAGACACTGTGACAGATATTATTTTTCCAAGTGATTAAAATTATATATATATATATATATATATATATATATATATATATATATATATACATATATATATATATATATATATATATATATATGTCATAGACTTAGGGCACGATTTGCAAGTGACCTTATTGCATAAGCATTTGGAAGAGCTTCCCAATCAGATGCAACATTCATAGGAGCATTTATGTCATGGCACTGTTAATATGTTTGGTTAATATGCCATTGTTGTAAGCAGATCACATGCATTATCATCAGCTCTGCTTGTTTGTGACCATATGCTAATTTGCACTGCTTTTGGTAGATTGTGTTAGACATTACGGAAATTAACTGATTGCATATTTGTTCTTTAATTTCCCAACTGTCAGTAAATTACCTGCAGAACTTTCCACTCTCATTGGTGTGTTTATGGGATTGTGTTCTCACACTATTTGTCCCTTTTTGGTAAATAAGTAAATAATAGAGACTTGGTGATGGACTTTTGACTTGTAAGCAACCACCCAGAACACCTCAGTTAAAAAATAAAAACTAGTTTCCTAAAATAGTACTTATCAAAAGACTATTCAGATGTTGTTAAATTCCCATGAACTGAATTGGGGATTACCTCCTCCATGAGGTTTGAATCAATCTCTGATGGATCTAAGTGTGTGTTAAAGTCATTGCTGTTGGATCATATAGGTGCACAGCCTCTAGTGCAGGAAGATAAGGAATGAAGAAAAGTGAAAAGAAAAGATAAGAAGAAAACAATAGCATCTCTCACAAAGTAAATTTTATCTTAAGATGAGATTCATTTTCTGTAGGAAGGGGATCAACCCAATTCTTTTCTAGAACCACCAAAATGAGACACAAATGCTGACAGCCTGACCTGTATCTTCCCCCAGTGCAAAAAAGCTAGGCGTTGTTTTACAAAAGTGCATTATCGTGTAATTGGCAGTTAAAGTGCCTCTGGCTAGCTATGTTGTCATATTTATAGGAGTTCCACAGAAGCTGATACAGCTGATAAAGTTGTCTACAGACGAAGACAAAACACGCTCACTGTTCAGGATAAATACAGTGGGCACAGAAAAGAATCACTCCTTTAAAATTATCACATTTTGTTCCTTTGCAGCCTGAAATGAAGACGGACAATATTTGTTTTATCGAGCTGTATATACTCAGTGCAAATTCTACAATCCAACTGAAAGAGATAACAATCACTGAGTTGGAAAAAGGATCACCCCCCTCCTCTGAAAATTACTTGAAAACTCAATCTGATCATGTTCTCAATGGCACACAATGCCATTTGTCTTTCAGATGTGATCAGCTATGCTCATTTTGATTGGCTCAGCATGAGGAGAGTTTTCCTGGAGCATTCAGTCCTTGGTAGTGCAACTAATGCAATCAACTATGGGCGGCAAGGCACTCTCAAAGATCTCCGGGATAAAGTTGTGGACAGGCACAGGAGAGGCAGTCAGGTTCTAAGGTTTTATCAATGCCAAGAAGCAGAGTGAAGACTATTATTAAGAAGTGGAAAGCTACAGCAACTCTGAAGCAGCTGCAGGAATTTATGACAACGAGTGGTCATTGTGTGTATGTGACAACAATATTATAAATTCTCCACAAATGTGGGTTGTATGGGAGCGTTGAAGAAAAAGCCACTTCTCAAGAAAGGCGGCCACATGCAGTCACGACTGAGCTTTGCCAAAACACACCTTGAAGATTCTGACCAAAGGATATGTCTGGTGGAAAACCAGTGCAGCTCAGCATCCAAATAACAGCATTCCTGCAGTAAAGCATGGAGGTGGTGATATCCTGTTATGGGAGTGTTTCTCTGCAGCAGGTACTGAAGCACTTCTCAGGATAGAAGGAAAAATACCATCAAATTCTTGAGGAAAATCTGCTGCCCTCTGCCAGAAAGTTGTCAATGGGAAGAAGGTTTACCTTCCAACATGACAATGACCCAAAGAGTCCTAGCAGTTGGAAAACTCACAATTTGTGCTTTATTTTTTTTTTCTTTTGGACTGTGTCATAGAAAACTTTTATCTACTTAATTTACTACATTTAATGAAGTACTGAATTTACTTAAGTATTTAATTTATTATTTATTTATTATTTAAATATTATTAAATATTAATATTATTAATATTTGTAAAATGTCATTTAAATTCAAATATTTTATACATACATATATTCACATTCACCATAGATAGACAGACAGATTGATGGATTAATGGATGGATGGACAGATGGACCAATTGTCTAGTGACTGCATCGCATGTAAAAGAATGAGGCTTGGCTGGTCAGCGCTGCTCTGCCCAAGCACTTCCTTTGATGGACAAGAGCTCAGAGAGAAATGTCCTCTGGGGCTTGACCAGATATGGCCAAAAAACTGAGATCAGCTAGCAGACCTGTGAAGATCTGCCCTGACAGAATAAGGTAATAATCCAGTGAGCAAAGACTGAAAACAAGAAAGATGTGCAGGATCAAAAGGTAAAGATGGAAATATGGAAAGAGAAGAGAGATGCAATGGATTTTATGGACATGACACTGGAAACATCTCAAGTTTAAGCTATAGACATTAGTTAACTGAAGTTAGCTGTTAACGTAACTTGTATTTCCCTTAATTTGAATATTTCATATGTTGTTCCAGACCTGTACACATTTCTTTCTTCTTCAGAGCACAAAAGAAGGAATGTTGATAATTTTGGTTACCAACATTTTGGGAATGTTGTAACCAAACAGTACTGGGGTCATTGACTACTGCGACTACTTTGCATTCACAGCATTACAACATTTAAATATCCAAGAAAGAGTAATCCGCATAATGTGCCTATTCAAAACATGAATCAATCTATAGCATAAAACGTACATTTATCAATAATCTGCACCTACTTGAACATCTGGAAAGACTACATGGATGCCAAGGATACTGTTATCTCCAATGTAATGTTAATATGTACATGTACTACCGAGCTGTCTTAGGATGCAGAAACGCATATTCGGGTGTGTCCGTCCCCAAGATTGGTTTGCAGCGATCAACCTGAAGGACACACAACTTTCATTTATCCATCCTTTCCGTGCCATAGACCTGTTCTGCGGTTTGCATTTGAAGGACGGGCATATCAGTACAAGATCCTGCCCTTCGGGCTGTCCCTGTCTCCCCGTGTCATCACGAAAGTCATGGAGTAGGCTCTTGTTCCCCACAGAGAGCAGGGTGTTCACATTCTCAACTGTATAGATGATTGGCTGATACTAGCACAATCTCGGGATCAGTTGTACGAGCACAGAGATTTGGTGCTCCGGCACCTGGGCCTGTTGGGCCTTCGGGTGAACTGGGAAAAGAGCAAACTCTCGCCGACGCAGAGGATCTCTTTTCTCGGTATGGAATTGGAATCGTTCGAACAGACAGCAGGCCTCACCGAGGAACGTGCATGGTCGGTGCTAGCCTGCTTGAATACATTCAAGGGCAGGACAGCGGTCCCACTGAAACTCTTTCAGAGACTCCTGGGGCATATGGTGGCCACAGCGGCCTGCTACATATGAAACCGCTCCAGCACTGGCTTTATGGCCGAGTCCCGAGGTAGGTGTTGAAGCGCGGCACTCACTGGGTCCAAGTTACTTCGGCCTGTCGCCAAACCCTCACCCCGTGCTCAGATCTAGCATTTCTATGGGCAGGGGTGCCTCTAGAGCAGATCTCCAGACATGTTGTGGTTGAAGTCTTTAGGTAAGCATGACCTATGCATAACACCTGCTGCCTTCTTATACTCACGCTGTGATCAGTGGCAGCTGGATGCAATTATTGCATGCCAATGTGCATTAGCTCGTTTAGATTACACTCTAAGTAGATTGGTCTATCAAAGCGATATCCCATTCTCGTCGGTCACCAATGTGGTGTCTCCGTTCCCTCCTTCAGGGAAAAAGATTTACCATACATAACCGAGACGTTTCAGTGATATAAATGCTTTGGAACTCAGGGGAAGACCTGGTCAATTACAAAACACACACAAACACACACGTGACACTGCCATTGCATCAACACTTGTCAGAGGAGGAAACACAAGAGGAAAACTATGAGCACCACTGATATTGCGTTACTTGTTTCTAACATGTTTCACTGCAGTTTTAAAGTGAAATGTTTTGTGTTTGGTATAAAAACAGTGTGTCCACAATATGACACTGAATTCAGAAACGAAACTGTCTGGTGTGTGGCATGAGGTTAATGCTCACATTTAAAATTAATGTACCACCTACGCTAAACCCCAGCCTAAACGTAACCTGAAGTGTTAACAAAAGGAAACCTTAGATTAAATGTCATTTTTAAGTCATTTTAGCTTTAATATTAGAGGCTTTGAGTTCTTCTGTGGAGTGTCATGACTTAAGTAACTCACCTTGTAAAATGAAACATAATAAACGGACTATGTCCAAAAAAGCAATACATATGGAGCGGATTACATGAAGAAAACATTACAATGAATTAGTTCATGTAATGTAAATCTTGCACTATGGTAAAAGGGTTTTGAGATTATAACATAGTATTGCTCAAGGAAATGCACAAAAATAAGCTTTAATTTATCCATAATCTGCCCCTTTATTAATGATTTGTGTGAAAAGAAACAAAGATTGTTGGTGTTTTATTACCTCTACTGATCATTTCACCTGGAAACTGCAGTGAGATGTGTGTAGGCACGTTTTTGCAGTTTTTAAGAGATGTAGGCAGAGTAATGTATTTACAATGAATGGGAGTTTAAGAGTCAAACACATCACTAAAGGCCTGTTCATACCAAGGATGATAACTATGAACATTTACATTTATGCATTTAGCAGACGCTTTTATCCAAAGTGACTTAAGTCCATGCAAGCTATATATATATATATATATATATATATATATATATATATATATATATATATATATATATATATATATATATATATATATATTTTTTTTTTTTTTTTTTTTTTTTTTTTACCAGTATGTATGTACCAGTCCGCTACTAACAAAGTTCTCTACCACTGAGCCACAGGAAACAATCTATAAAGAAAACTATATTAGTGTTCACACCAGCAGACCATATCATATCCAAGCGCACGCTTGTCTGTCGCTTTAAATTCTCGGGCTCATTATAGCAAGATTGATTCTGATTGGCTGTCAATGTTCTAATCGTTCATCAGTTGGAAAACATTATTCTGAAAGTCATTCCAACTATATCGTTTCTCTGTGCCTTTATTGTAATAGCTGTGCTGTGGTCTCTGTTATTCTTTAATATTAGGAATGATTTTCAGAACTGGTTATCGTCCTTGGTGTGAACAGGCCTTAAGACTTCCTCACAACCTGACTTTCTCAGCTACACAGTCATTAAAAAGAGCAGTGTGACCTAGAAGCCATCTCAATTCTCCATTTCAAGTGATCTTAACCCTGAATCTGAACACGAGACAATGGACCTAGTCTCATTTTTCACAGAAACAACATGTGTGCTCATTTTATTCCACATGGTGCACAAAGGCGAGGAAGAGAACATGTTCTTCCTGCTTTAATTTAATCTGTGGCTTGTTTTCTCAGTGGAAACAAAGGAGGCAATAAAATATGGAGGAATATTCAGGAAACGTTGGTCTCAGCGCCCCAAGAATCCAAGTCTTTAACTATTAAAGGCAAAATGAAATTTAAAACCTAATACATGTTCCCGATCTCATTATGAATGATTTATTGATGCACATTTTTATAGCCTTTAACCACTTAACTGTAATTTGCTGGAGCTACTTTGTTTTTTGGCTGCCGAGTGTAATACCCACTTGATCTAATCAATTTCTGCCATATAAAATAATGCTCTCTCCATATATCCTGTAAATAGATTGAGGGCTTTGTTGATTTGAGGGTGAGTGAACCCACTGGCCTTAATGGCTTTTAATATTTCCAGTTGTTTATCAGTAATGCTATATACAAGTGCAAATGCAAAGACTGTCTAGGTGAAGAGTGCAACAGTGCTTCAGGTTTGAATTAGGTCCCTTTGGCCTTCCTCTAGCACGAGTCCTTTGGGCGTTTACTGTAATTGCTCTCTCTCAGAGAGAACAGGCTAATTTAGGATGGTGCCATGTACAGTGAGTCTGTCAGGGTTTGCACACATCCCTAGCGTGTGGATCAGCCTGTGGCTCCAGCGAGTCTCAAAGTGATGTGATGCTGTTACTTTCAGCAGATAAGGCAGAGCTCAACGCTCAATGCTACGGCTCATCAGATTGATTGTGTTCTGCCGAGCCGCTGTTTCATGCTCATTAGTTCTCTAATTCATATAATCAATATTATGGATTCCAAAGACATTTAAGTGTTTGCTTGCCTGGTTGAACTAATTTGATGAGGTATGGCAATAACTTGAGAGTGTTTCTATAACAGTCCCTTTAAGGAAAGCACCACTGCTAGTGCATTGCTAGCCATGCCAAGGTCATTGATTTGTTACTCCTGGAACTCGCATGATAAAATATATGTTGGTTGTAATTGCTTCGGAAGTGTCTGCAAAATCAATACATTTAATAATCTTGAAAGGTATAGCACCTTCAGAGACATTACAGTATTACACATTTCTACATCTACTCTTTTATAGACTAAGCCTACATTTATCATAGACCTTGAATCTTTTGTGAATTATTTTCCCGGAGTGATAGTGATGATGTGTAGAATGTGAAAAATCTGTGTACTGAAAAGCAAGCAGTGACTATTGAACGGCACACATATGTCAAGGCTACGGGTTTTCGGTTCATGTTGAATTCAGTTTGAAAGGAACTCACAGTCATTGTGTCTAGTGAGGGACACATGGATGAGAAAATAAGGTTGCTTGATTTACACTTTTCCTCCAATATCTTATTATCAAACATCAAATCACAATGCCAGTATGACTTCAGTTTTACCTTTAATTACAACTTTTCCCTCTCTGTGATTTTGATGGATAATTTCCCTGGAGTTACTACAGTATATTAATTGATTTAGAGGGAGCATATTTGTTCTGGCAAAGCTGTCATGCGAGTATGATAATGAAGTAGATTATTTTTTAGCTATTTCTGAGTGTAAACTATAAAAATTCTGAAAAAATGCACAAACTGCATGGTCAATTATTTAATTTTAATTATTTAATCAATTATTTAAAAATATAATACATAGAAATTATTATAACAACATAGTTACCCACTTATTTTTAGTTCCCTGTCATTATTTATACAAAAAAATAAATAAATGGGAAGTTAATATGAATAATAAGGTCATTTCTTGTTATGCATCATTAAGACTGTAATAAAATAAAATAAAATAAAATTAAAGTAAATTAAAGAAAATTAAAAGAAAAAAATGTACACCAGACATTCATAAATATGCTCTGGTCTAGCTCTTAACTTAATATTAATTTAATAAAATAAAACGTCTGTAGGTTACGTATGTAACCCTAGTTCCTCGAGGGAACGAGACGCTGCGTCAAATGCGCTTTGGGGAACGCGCTTAGCGTGAGCGACTCTGAATGTCGTGTGTAATCATCCAGTGGAAGAGCGTCACGTCACAGGCGGGGTGACGTAAGCGACCAGGAAGCTATAAAAGCACGTGCCGCGCAGCTGGCGTCAGCTTCGAGTACCAGCAAGCGCCGGCAGGGGTGCCGGGGGTATGGCTCCGAGACGCAGTGTCTCGTTCCCTCAAGGAACTAGGGTTACATACGTAACCTAGATACGTTCCTCTTCAGGAACTCGAGCTGCGTCAAATGCGCTTTGGGGAACGAGTACCAACGCCGCCAGACTACCAAACCCCTGCCTAGTGTGTATCCGAAGAGCACAGCTTAGGACAAGAGGACAGAAGCGCCTGGAGTGACTGGCATATCTAGGCCATAAAATTTAACAAACGTAGAGGGCGTGGACCATCGCAGCATTGCAGATGTCCAGCATGGATACACCTGCTAGGAAGGCCTTGGAGGCCGCCATACCCCGAGTAGAGTGAGCCTTGGCTCCCGACAGCGGGGGACGACCAGAGGACTCATAAGTGGCGTTGATAGCCTCGACTATCCAATGACTAATAGTCTGCTTAGAAGCAGGAGACCCCTCTTGGGGGGACCGTAGCATACAAGCAATTGGTCAGTTTTTCTCCACAGGGCAGCTCTGTGGACGTATGCGTCCAGCGCTCGAACTGGACACATACAATTTAGCTTCGCTAGGTCGGGCTCCCGGAAGGGAGGAGGACAGAAGGCCTGCAGCACTACATGTCGTGGTGTAACAGAGGGAACATTGGGAACATATCCCGCTCGAGGGTATATGAATGCTTTGGTCATGCCAGGTGCAAACTCAAGATAGGTGGGGGCCACAGAGAGCAGAGCAGAGCAATAGGGGGAAAGGTGTACAGGCGAAGCCTCTGCCAGGTCTGTACCATAGCGTCCAGTCGCAGAGGAGCTGGATGAACTAGAGAGAACCAAAGGGGACATTGGGATGTCTCTTGAGTCGCAAAAAGGTCTGCTTGAGCCCTGCCAAATACTCTCCATATCTGCTTCACCACCTCTGGGTGAAGCCTCCATTCCCCGGGCCTCGGCCCCTGCCTGGACAGTATGCCTGCTCCCATATTTAGTTTCCCAGGAATATATACTGCTCTTAATGAGAGGAGTTTGCTCTGGGACCACACCAGGATCTAGTGCGCCAGCTTGTACAAAGGGCGCGAACGCAGACCTCCCTGGTGGTTGATGTAAGAGACCACCGATGTGTTGTCGGTGCGCACCAACACATGGTGACCCCTTAGGTCTGGGAGGAAGTGCTTCAGTGCACGATAAACTGCTAGCATTTCTAGACAATTGATGTGCCATGTTGGCGACCAACATGGCGACCACTCCACAGACCACGGGCAGGGTGGCCACTCATGACTGCACCCCTGCCGGTGAGAGATGCGTCCGTCGCTAGTACTACACGGCGACAAGGAGCTCCCAGCACCGGGCCCTGGTTCAAGAACCAAGGTTTCTTCCACATGTCTAAGGCATGGAGGCAGCGCTGCGTGACCTTGATAGTGCGAAGTAGATTGCCCCTCTGTGAAAATCCCTTGGTCTTGAGCCACCACTGTAGGGGTCTCATGTACAGCAGGCCAAGAGTTATCACGTTGGACGCAGCTGCCATCAGACCCAACAATCTTACTGTCAAAAAATTGTTTGACAGTAAGTGACTGGCCTTCCCTGACTCTCTCGACTGAGATGAGGATCGACTCGATACGAGCAGGGAACAATCGTGCCTGCATCGCGGTCGAATCCCATACTACACCTAGATAGGTGGTTCTCTGAACCGGAGAAAGTACACTCTTCTTGGAGTTCAGTCTCAAACCCAGCTCCCCCATATGTGCGAGAATGACATCTCGATGCCGAGCCGCAACCTGCTCTGACTGAGCTAAAATCAACCAATCGTCGATATAGTTGAGAATGCGGATGCCCTGCATGCGCAGAGGGACCAGAGCCGTGTCTACACATTTTGTGAACGTGCGGGGTGAGAGTGCAAGGCCGAAAGGAAGTACTCGATATTGGTAAGCTTCGCCCCTGAAAGCGAACCTCAGAAACTTCCTGTGTTGTGGAAGGATGGATATGTGGAAGTATGCATCTTTGAGATCTACTGTGACAAACCAGTCCTCGGACCTGATCTGAGCTACAATATGCTTGATTGTGAGCATTCTGAACTTCAATTTCATAACTGAACGATTTAAGACCCTCAAGTCTATAATCGGACGCAACCTCCCATCCTTCTTTGGAACTATGAAATACCGGCTGTAAAATCCGGACTCCCTGTCTTGAGGAGGGACCACCTCGATGGCCTCCTTTTCTAATAGGATTTTCACTTCCTGTTCCATAACCAGAACCTGCCTGGGGCCGACTATCGTCAGGATGACCCCGTTGAATTTTGGCGGCGCAGAGCCGAACTGAATACGGTAGCCTTTTTATACCATGTGCAGGACCCATTGAGATACATTTGAAAGTAGTTTCCATGCTGCTAAATAATCTACTAAGGGAATCAGTCTCGAGAGACTGACTTCTGGTGTAAGAGGCCCCCGCAGGGGCGGCGAGCGTCTCAGCCCCGCTACGCGCACGGATGGAAGATACTGAGGCCGATGCTCACTGGGGACCGCTGCGCCTTGGGACACTGGCAGGGTTGGCAGACCGGCCCCCAGAGGGCGCTGAGGCGAGACAGGCACCGTGTACTGTGGTGTGTACCGCTCTACCCCAGCAGAGGCTGCCCTCTGAAACCCTGGGATTTTGGCGTCAGGGTTTCTTGGCCGATGACTTCTTAGCTTCTATGACTGCCCTGAGATCTTGTTTGGGCCTAGAAGACCTCGGCCGAGAGCGTCGCTGGGACTCTCGCTCTGTTTTTGTGTCTCGCGGTATGAGGAGCTAGGGTGCGGCTGGGGCATCTCCCGCCCAGATGCCCCGAGGGAGTGACGAGGGAGGAACTTATGGAATGCCACCGCTTGTTTGCGGGCCTCCTGAAACGTGTCGACGACAGAATTGACTGCGTCGCCGAACAGGCCAGTAGGCTGGATCGGGGCGTCCATGAGGCAGACCCTGTCCCGCTCCTTCATATTCGGACAGAATCAACCATAAGTGCCTCTCCGCGGCCACCATAGCTGCCATGGACCGCCCAATCGCTCGGGCGGTCTCCTTGGTGGCGCAGAGGGAGAGATCAGCGGTCCTTCTTAACTCAGATATATCATGTGACTTGATCTCCTCTCCCTCGTCTAGCTCCTTAAGCAGGTTGGCTAGGTACCCCTGTAACACCGCCAAGGTGTGCAGACACGCACCAGCCTAAACTGCAGCTGCATACCCTTTGCCCGGCAAAGCCGATGTTGTTCTGAGTGGCTTTGAGGGCGGTGCCGGGGCCTTCAGAGACGATGCCGCACCGGGGGACAGATAGCTCTCGAGCGTCTGTTCCACCCGGGGCATCGCTCTATAGCCGTGCTCTCCCATCACCACCACATTTCCATAGTAATCAGCCGAGGGGATGTAGAGGAGGGCTGAGAATGGGCGTTTTCACGACCTGGTGATCTCATCATGCAGGTCGGGAAAGAATGGAAGTCCCTGGCTGGGAGGTGGCTGACTCGCGCGCAGGAAGCGTTCATCAAGCTTGCTTCGCTGCGGTTCAGTTGTTTTTTCGGCGGGCCACTCAATACTTAATTTGGCCACCGCACAAGTAACCACCTCCAAGAGCTCCTCATATTGCGGTGAATGGGGTGGCAAATCCCTGTCGACCGACTCCACATCAACCTCCTTGGAGGAAGAGAGGCGGAGCGTTGATCCCTCTCCCTTGGGTGGAAGGAACCGCAGAGTGTGCTTCCGACTCCAGGGATTGGGCGCCGGATCTGGCGGAAGTGGAAGGAGATAGGGACTGGCCCGTCTCCATCCCCTCCACCAAATCCACTTGCGCACCACACGAGTGCAGCCGCCGTTCTGGGACCAGCACCGCGGGGAACGCTGGCGAAGGCCCCCTCCTCGAAGAGGGCCCTCCGGGAACGAAGCAGCCGCACCGACATTCACTCACAGTGCGGACAGTCGGCCCCCTCGAGAGCCGACTCAGCGTCCTTCGCTCCCAGGCAAACCACGCATAAGCTGTGTGTATCCCCACCCGTTATATATCGCGGGCAGGGAGGAACACACAACCTATAGTGCGGTTTGGAATCGCCATCACAATGCTTAGATTTCGCCTTGCTCTTCGGCATGTCTAGGAGCTCTAACTTGACAGACAACAGTAAATAAGACTCACAAGACAAACAAGTGACATTCACACACAGAGTGCTTGCTGAAAGACGCGAAGCTGACGCCAGCTGCGCGGCACGTGCTTTTATAGCTTCCTGGTCGCTTACGTCACCCCGCCTGTGACGTCACGCTCTTCCATTGGACTGATTACACACGATATTCAGAGTCGCTCACGCTAAGCGCGTTCCCCAAAGCGCATTTGACGCAGCTCGAGTTCCTGAAGAGGAACTAACAAATGAGATTTCTACCTTTGGAAAATGTTTTATTATTTTATCCAATACATATATGCATAATAAGAATGAGGTGCAAATATACTGAATATCTGAAAATAAACAAGTCCTGCATTTCTATTCTTCTATAGTTCATTACAGTTCTAAACACAACACAGAGGATGCTTAAGGAACCCAGCTGTGTTCTGTTCTGCCATTATTCAGAATCACACTGTGTGTCTGAGCATTTACATGCCGCTGGAATAATAAAACAGCACAGAAAAAGTCTCCAGCAATCATACCGAGTTATTATAGTCTCATTATATTCAACAAACATTGAATGTTATTTTATTTTTTAGCTGTAATTTATGTTATTTCACCCAGCCTCTAATACGCTTATTTTCAGCAGTGACATTTCTGTAAGGCATTTCATTTACAGTAGTTGTATCATGTATTTGGTGATTTAATGTCTTTAATCACATTTTATAGAGCATGTTATGCATTCAATTTTAGGTACAAGATAAAAATTTGTTCGTCTGCTGTAGGTGACTTTCTGCACATTTGTTTTCTTTTTATATTTGATGTACTCCATATGTATTTTATATATATATATATATATATATAAATAAATATGCTAGCATATGTGCACAGAAGACAAACATTATAAAGAGTGAAAGTGGGTCTCATGGGTGTTCAGGCACAACAAAAAAGCTCTTCACAAAACGCTGCTTTGCCAAGATATACTGAAAATTTCTACTCAGTATACTGTAAACATTGCAGAAAAGCACCAAATTACAAAATGTGAATAATACAAAACAAAAAATTTTAACTAAACTTACATGCAAACGATATGACTGATAGAGTGAATAATGCTTTAAAAATAAATGTACTTTTGAATATAAATGCATATAAACATATCCCATCACGTCCAATGCTTCACTGATCGTCTTTTCCAAATTACCAACTTAAATTCATTTTCTAAGCTTTATATTCTTTAAGATTATATGCTTAGAATCGAAGCAAATGGAAGAAGCTGAGAGTATATGTTTGTCTCTGAACTATGACCATAAATATGAAAAACTAACACTTAAATGCCTTTTGGTGCATAATATCAGTATTCAAAATAAGCCAGTGTTCCCAGAACCCTACTGAAAAAAGAAATCAAAATCATAAATCACTGCGATTTTTATCTTGCAGGAATTCTTCCTGTGTTACTTTCACCCAGTTCAGAATCATACTTATTGGACATATAGATAGAGCTCAGCGATGAAGGGATGTAATTAAAAAGGAGCCAGCAAACCTTTATCCTATTACCAACAGCATTTATTAATATAGTCTACAACAGTTTAATTGTTTGGTGAGGTAACTAAGGTTCATATCAATTCATTGTGTGGACGCTGCATGGATTACAATTATTTACAAGAACACACTGATGAGGTTGTATTATTTGCCATTATGAGCTGTACTATGACTTAAGAATACAGTAATACATTTTAGGCTATTACTGGGCTTTTATAAAAAGCATCTGGCCACTAGACGTTGTGCAGTGATTTTACATTTAAGAGGGGTCAGGCACTCTGCTCAAGAAGACCCTTTAATCACACTTTGGCATATTGCTTTATGAAATACTAATAATTTGTACTGTAACTATTGCAGAATGTCCTCCCATAGACAAAATGGACTGAAGGTTTTATGGACTCATAGTCTAGTCACTGAAAGGAAACCCATGCCATTTGAAACATGTGAACTTACAAGCCTGCATGTTTGCAAGCCTTCGCACACTGCATGTTTTCTGATGGAAAATGAAACGCACAGTACTTCAGATAATCCACTGCCATCTAATGGGCTGCAGGCAAATAAGAATCCTTTTCTCTTGAGAAATCTGCTTTAAAAAAGACTCTAGCATAAGGATTTGTTTGAGATACAACCTGATTGTCATGGAAGGAAAGACAATGTGTTAAACAAGAGCTGATAATGAGGTGTTGATTTATGCCACACAGCAGACACCTTTAACACCAATAAAAATAGCCCTTTTGACACCATAATACAGCTTGTGAATGGCATTTGACAATTAAACATTTTATATTTATTTATTGTATTAATTATTAATAAAACTATTTATTCATTCAATTGCCTGTATATGGTAATAAAAATTCTGTTAAAACCTGTTAAAAATTTCATTATGGTAAATAGCTTATTGCATAATAGTATACTGGACAGATGAGGAGTTTTAAGATATCCAACTTATACAGTAGATAATAAATATATACTCTCTGAGTTTGGTTAGCACATGGCTAAGATAAAAAAGTAAGGTTTCTGGGCCTCAATATGCTTATTTAAAAAAAAAAAAATAATGCTCCAGACATTGATATTATGTAACAAGACGTCTAACTGCAGTCGAGTGTGTTTGAAGTCATATGATCACAGCAGACTCTTCAATATACACTAGCCTGAGTAGAATTGTTTTTCAGTGCTGTATATGTGAGTGGGGAGGTATTAATGGATTGTTAGTCTTGTGCATCTAGACCTTTGACTTGCGTACTGATTGCCGCTTAAGAAACCAGGAAAAGCCTGTCTACCTGACATGTTCCAACAATACATTTTTGAATAGAGGCTCTGCAGAAGGTTACACTGAAAACACTATAACAATAGTCAAAATTTATTTTTTATTATTTTATTTATTACAACGCTAACAGCAGAATATTCAACTGACTGGCTACTTTATAAAGTACAGGTAAGCAAGTTGGACCCCTTTTTCCTTCAGAACTGCATGCCTCAGTTCTTTGTGGCATAGATTTAACAAAGTTCTGGAAACATTCCTCAGAGATTTTGGTCTATATTGGCATGATAGCATCACACAATTGCTGATTTGTCAGCTGTGTATTCATGACTTGAATCTCCTGTTCCACCACATCTGGTGACAGTGGAGGCCATTTGAGTATAGTGAACTCGCTGTTCAAGAAACATGTTTGCTGATTCAAGCTTTGTGACAGTATGGTGGGTTATTCTGCTGGAAGTAGCTACCACAAGATGGATACACTGTGGTAATACAGGATATGCTCAGCAACAATACTCAGATAGGCTGTGGTGTTTAAACGATGCTCAACTGGTACTATGAGGGCAAACGTGTGCCAAGAAAATATCCCTTGCACCATTATATCAGCAGCCTGATCCATTCATACAAGGCAGGATGGATCTGTGCTTTCATGTTGTTTTCTGAAAAATTCTGACCCTACCATTGAAATGTTGCAGCAGAAATCAAGACCCATCAGATGAGATAAACGTTTTTCCAATCTTCTATTTTCCAATTTTGGTGAACCCATGCAAATTGTAGCCTGTTTTCTGCTCTTAGCTGACAGGAGTGGAACTTGGTGTGTCTTCTGCTGCTGTAGCCCATCTACTTTAAGGTCCAGCATGTTTAGAGATGCACTTCTGCATATCTCGGACACAAAGGGTGGTTATTTGAGTTCCCGTTGCCTTTCTATCAGGGTTTGAAATTAACACCCGGAAACCCGCCAAATGCATGTAAAAATCAGCTGTGGTGGGTAACATTGTCAAATTCTTCACTCAAACTCTTGGGGAAGTTAATGCAAGCCAAATCTGCACATTCCAAGCTTACTTGAAGATACCCTTCACTACACAAAAAATAATGGTGCACTGGTTCTCTTTTCATTGAAGCAATTTTCTTACTGTCCAGCTGAACTCTCCTGATATCATGCACTTTGATCCCACCAAATTTAGTTTTATCAAATTTAAGGCCATACAATTTTTAAATGGTACAACAAAGTCTTAACTATGATTTCAAGAGGTCTTAAATTTGGCGATGCAAAGACAATAATTCCATTGCAGCTTAATGTGACCATTAAACTTCCAAGGGCTATGATTACATTGAATAAGTATGAGCGCTGCTGTTTCAGAGTCAGATGCTGCCCTTGGGGTTATTTAACCGATTTAACCGCTATTTAACAGATTACACATCACTAAGATGCTGCTGTATTGAACATGGCACCTGATGACTAATTTACTATGTTTTGTTCCTTGTCATTTTGCTTTATTTAATGTTTGACTCATCGCAGGTTCCCTCTTATGTCATACTCCGGGGTTCCCATAAGTATTTGTGCACATGAGCACTCTTCTAAAACGGACGCGCAAACATACTTAGATTAAAATGTATTTATACTTACATAGAATGTAATATATAGATTGCACTGCATGTTAACTTGCTAACTGTGCCCAAGAGCATATTTATTTGAGCCCATATCCCTTGCTAACAAGAAACTATGCTTTTAACCACAGGTCGAGAGCTGTAGTTCCTACCACGTAAGTTTGCGACACTTTTTGCGAATGTTCATTTGAACTATGGTTTCGGGAAACACAGAATCGTTGAACTATGTGGGTAACGACAGAACTTGCAAACATAGTTGGCTAACGATGCTTTTGGGAAATGCACCCCTGTACAGCAGTTACCGTGGAAACTGCTATATTCTGCTCCTCCAAAAGCGCCTCCTGGTGGCAGAGGATGATTTTCCATTTTAAATAAGCCCTTCTGCTGTTATTGTGCAGACCATTTGACCCATATTTTTACGCAGCAAACATTAAATGTGTTGTTCTAAATGTGAACCGGTGGATTGAAAAGATGCATTTTGAAAATATAAACAATTAAGACATTAAGATATATGTATATGTTAATAAATTAATATCATAATTTAAATAATTGTTTAAATTAATGTAATCATTTATATTTCTGACTCATCTCTTTTCTCAAAAAAGGTTTAAAGGCTGAAATGTGTGTTGAAAACTTTTTGCTTGTGTAAAAAGGTCTTACATTTTGTTAAATTTTAAAATGTGGACCCTGGAATAAAAAAAATGAAATTCAAATGTTATATATATATATATATATATATATATATATATATATATATATATATATATATATATATATATATATATATATATATATGAAGCTGTGACATACTTAATTTGGTTTAAATCTGTGTGTGTGTGTGTATGTGTTTATTTATTTAATTTATTTATTAATTTATTTTGGCTAGTTGAAGTTATGAATGGCCGGTAAATTGAGTAGCCAAATTGGCTGCTGAGTAAAAAAGTAGATTTTAAACCTTGCTTTCTATCATTTCAAACCAGCTCATTTTCTTCTGACCTCTGGCATCAACAAGGCATTTTCACCCACAACTGCTTACTATTTTCTCTTTTTCGGACCACTCTCTGTGAACCCTAAAACTCTAAACCCTCTGTAAACTCACTAGTTTCAGTCCGTCTGGCACCAACAACCATGCCTTGTTCATAAATCACCTTTCTTCCCCATTCTGATGCTCAGTTTGAATATCAGTAAATCGTCTTGACCATGACTACATGCCTAAATGCACTTAGCTGCTGCTATGTGATTGGCTGATTAGATATTTGTGTTAACAATTAGTTGACACTTCTCTTCTTCATCTGACGTCACTTCCTGTTTGTGGTTGCCGCTAGTACTGCGTTTGAGCTCCGTCACTATATTCTTTTTATCGACAATTTTTTATCTTAAAAATCTAATTTATACACCATCATTTCCGTTTCTATAAAGTGTGAATATATCCTATTCGTATATATCCTATTCATATCCTATATCGTATTCTACAACAAAAACAATCAGAGCGCCTCGTTATCACTAGTTTTATTTTGATCTCCCGGGTCCGCTATTAGCTTATGGTTGCTGTTAGCATGTGGTTGCTGCTTACCATGTTTGCATTGCTAATACTCTATTCATACACATTACCATTGCTTTACTCACTGTTACTTGCTTAAATGGCGGATGTATGTCTACCTTTGATTGCAAAGACAGATTCGCAAATAACCTGCCTGATTTATCTCAACTGCTATTTGTACCCAAAAATACACATGAACTAGAGAAAATGACTGGCAACATGGGCACTATTTTCTCTAATACATTAGAAGCTGTTGCCCCCATCAAATTATAGGCCTATTTCAAATCTTCCATTTATGTCTAAAATTTTAGAAAAAATTGTGTCTGCTCAATTGAGCTCCTTCCTGCAAGAAAATGATCTGTATGAAGAATTTCAGGCAGATTTCAGGCCCCACCATAGCACAGAAACTGCAATTGTTAAAATTACAAATGAAATTACTTGCATCAGATCAAGGCTGCATCTCACTTCTAGTTTTACTTGATCTTAGTGCTGCGTTCGACACCATAGATCATGACACACTCGATTACAAACCTATACAGGTATTCAAGGGCAGGCTCTAAGATGGTTTAGATGGTTAATACCTGTCTGATCGCTACCATTTTGTTTATTTACATATTTTGCATACTCACACCCTAAAGAGAGCAGCCCGAAAAATGGAGCGCAGCTGGAGGAAAACAAAACTAGAAGTATTTCGTATTGCTTGGTGGGAAAGTAACCTATCCTTCTGGATAGACCATGTTGGTCAGTTCGTTCTGTGACGCTGGGTTATGGAAGACAGGAGGCAAAAGCAAGTTTATTGTAATAGATGAGATGATAGAAGGTTGGAGAGTGACGCAGGATGGCAGCACAGACTGGTGAGTAAGTGAATTGAGTGCGCTGGTAAAGAGGACAGCGGTGGTAGATCCGGGTGAGGTGACGATAATCCGTGAGCGAAGGGAATGATCCAGAGGAAACCGAACAGGAGACAAAGCAAGGCAGGAGCACGAGAATCAGACATCAAACACGGAGGACCTCAAACAACGATCTGACAAACAAGAGACGAAAGACAGGGCGTTAAATAGGCAGATGGAATGAGTAACACCTGCCGCTGATCAGACGATCAGCGGCAACACCCACATGAAACAATCAACATGACGTAACATGAATACAGCTGGAGATGGTGCATTCATGAACCGTGACAGGAAAGTCAGAGAGAATATTAAATGCATTGGTGGTGGTGAAATTAATTCAGACATTAAAACTTGTTATTATCGTCAACAGACAAAAAAGTTTCACAGAAATGTGTTTGAAAGTGATACACGGGCCTCATTTTTACCTAAATTATTTACCATTTATTTGAATACATATTAAAAATGTATAAGGTGTGCATTGTAGTTGACATCTAAATGAACACATTATAGTAAATTTGCGTTTAAGTTCATTGGGTTGTGAAAAAGTAGCATAATTGACATATGATTTACAGTTTATTTTAATAAATATAAAATATATAAAAGGAGTGCATTGTAGACGATACCTAGATTAACAGTTTACAGTTGTTTTTATGAATGTAAGTCATTCTCCTCAAATGCTATTGACATTAGAAAAGTGTATACCTATATTGCATGTTTAGACTTTAGAGATGGTCCCTTAATTTGCAAATATCGAATGTCCAACTTTATGCCAGTTTTTTTTTTTTTTTTTTTTTACTTTCTGCCGTTTTCTTCTCTCTGTGCCGGATTGTTGATGTCTTCTCCACAGGCATAGATGTCCATCCATCAATTATGAGCATTCACCTGCAAACATGCGGTTGGGGGAAAGGGTCCGTTTTTTTTTTTTTTGAGATACTGGGATGGTCCACCCCTGGGAGTTGGTGCCCTACGCAAACTGCATACTCCTCGTATAAGGAGCGGTGGTACTGACAGTACCCTACCAAATCTTGTGTTAGTTTGAGGCCGTTTTGTTCTCAGATTTTTCATTATCCTCTCACTAGGCAGGAGTACTGTACGTTTTGGAACTGGCACAAAAGAGAGTTAAAGTTTCAGTTAATTGACCAAGCGGGCATGCTTATTGAACCATGCAATAATCTCAAAATGGCCAATTTGAGAAGATATACCGATCTGTCACTATTACGCAGCAAGACAGCTCAGTAGGCACTGGAACAGATCTTGTGTCAACAGTCAACTCATTACAGGAGAACTGATGGTGATTTGAGAAAGAGAGAAGCAGACATGAAGGCAGAGAAGAAATTTCTTTATCTGCTTCCTTTGCTTTTGTTGTTTCCTTTCTGTCTTCTCGCCCCGGGCCACTTCTATTCTCCAGAGAGAAGGGCCAATGCAGAAGATTACATGGTCAGTGCAATTCCGAGCCTTATTTAGGGGAATGATTGTTTATCCTGAAGACATATAGAGAAAGTTAAAAATGGAGGTGGGTAGAGTAAGAAAAAAAAGAAGAGAAGAGAAGCAAGAATGCCATTAAAACTGGAGGTGTGTGGAGGTTTGTGAATGCCAGCATCCTCTGGGGCCGAGCACATACAGAGTGAATGAAAACAGAGATGCAGCTCATTAGCTGACATCTCAGAAATGGCCATCTCAAAAGCTGATTTAATACGAGGTGATGAGCTGTCAGATCAGACATACTCCACTGTCCAGTAATACTAATGGACTGTGAAACATCCCTACAGACCTCCGCCTGCTGAGAGAGAAGCATACATCTGATATCTAATAACCCCGCGCAAATCGCCAGAGCATGAGAAGGTTCCTTCAAATAATTGTCAGTTCTTCTTTTTCATGTCGTGTTCATGAAGAAAGGATTACAAGGAGGGCAAAAAGCCTCTGTGTATGATGAAAGCAAGTGCATGCTGCATGTGAAAACGTGTTACAAATGACTTACAGTTTGGGCCTGACATGGGTTTGTCCACGGGTTCCATCTTAATTAGGCCAAATTGCATGGAAACAGCAATAATCCAATGGGCAGACATTGTGCTGATGATGAAAATAATGCTATTGGTATGATATAATATCTCTGCAAGTGTTCTACCATTTTTAAAACCAATTAAACAGTGTAAATGTTCAAAAGGTGCTGAGAAACATTCCATTACTAACCACAAACTTTTTGTTATTCTTCAGGGTTAAGGGTCATACAATGGACAACGAGATTCATGGATGACAAGACACATTCACCTCTATAAATCCTTCCGAAGGATCCCTAGTTTAGAAATAAGTGGCTGAAGTTTATATTTAACAAGATCATTGATGATTTCAGTCTCATCTTAACAATTTAGCAACAACTGGTGAATCTGACATCTGTCATGCTTTGCAAAGATGCTGTAGACCAGAGGTAACTGCCCCGGTTTCTGAAGAGCTACAGTACCTTCCAGCCTACTTCAGCTCCAAACCAGTTTCAACACACCTGCCATCTTTTTATGATAAGTTGTTTCAGGTGTGTTTGACTGGCGTTGTCTACCCCCAATGTAGACAACTGATGGACCCAACAGCAAACCCACAAACTGTGCAAGTGTTGGTTTTTCAGGTCACATGCAAAGTAATTAGCCAATCATAACAGTGTTTATTCATATATTCTGCATTCATATATACACGACACTGTGACATGCAATAAAAAGATACCGTTTCTATGTGAGTTTTTGTGCTAACCAGCCGCAACGCTTTCAGTTTCTGCGTTGTTGTGGATGACAGCTCAGGCAATTGTGTTTTGTATAATATGAAATTGGTTTTATTCGAGTTAGAGTATGACTTAAACAGCCATCATGTATAAGACTATGAATAATTTACCTCAGATCTTCAGAGCAAACAGGAATGCTCAAACTGTAAACAAAGTAGACTATATTCCATGAAAAACAATATATCAGTCAATGAGTATGTATTTACAACATTGAATTTGTTAAATTTTTAATATGCATTTATCTATTTAGTTAGTGTGCAAGTGTCAAATTTTGTTGCATCTTGTGTGGGCAGAAACATTGCTTGTTGCTGGAATCTTATCACATTGCGTCTGGTTAGGACATGTTTTAAGGGTTTAGAGAGAGAGAGAGGTTGTAAAATGGTAC